>NW_013667682.1:42323-52097 GCF_000517525.1 Limulus polyphemus | reverse complement strand
GTTTTTAATTGTGTACCAGTTTAACGTTGAATATTATTTATGATTTTAACTTTATACACAAATGCCAAAATACTATAATTCTATTTGGTTTGTTTATTAGCAGTTTATTGGTCTTGTTGATAAAAAAATTACAGAAGGTGAAGTTAGACACTATAAAAAACTAAGTTACAAATTTTGAAGTTATTTTTATTTTATAAATTTAATTATAAAACCTTAAGGGATCAGTTTGTTATCTTTCTGTCTGATTAAGAAACATTTGAATTGAGATTTTTTTGTGTTCTCCCATTTATTTCATTGACAATCGTATTTATATCAATTATGTAGAATTTGCTGAAAATGGAAAGCAACGTTACAACCAATAGGGGTTATATATTTGAAAAGATGAAGAATTATTGGATCAAAAAAATTATTGAAAAAAAAATTCAAGTTCTCGAGAAATTTTCTCTCTGAAAAAGAATCTACTTCTCTGTGCGCCACCTGTCTCCCGGTGAGACAGCGGTAAGCTTACGGACGTATACTTACAACGCTAAAGTCCAGGGTTCGATTCCCCTTGGTGGATACAGCAGATAGCCCAATGTGACTTTGCCATAAAAACAACAAGGCCAACAAATAAATGAAACATAAGCGTACATCACGAAGAAAGATTACTGTAGTTATTCTACCAATACATTTCACACATTTGTTTCACGTGCATTCAATACACGTGAATATTCGGTTTGACAAAAAATTAACAAACATTTTCCTCGCTGACCGAGTTTGGTGTGTCTGGTTCATAAATTTTATGAGCGTGATTCGACGAACAAAAAAATTTCTAATTTTTGGTTCGTGTCAATAATAATTGATTTTTTTCTACGATGTTTCGTAGCTGCGAACACGTGCCAAATCTCATTATTTTCAACTTAACTGAAATCGATTTCTTTGGATTTCATTTTTAAATAATAAATTGGAAACCACCGCTGTCGTTCATTCAGAGCTGGGGGATTCATTCTGTGAAACCTTCTGGTTTCAACAACAAATATTCGAATGAATTCTATAAAAAAAAACTGGTGATTTCGAAAGGCTTAAGTTTTCAATATGTTGCAAGTTTATATGGTCATAATGATGTCGCCCCCCCAAAAAAAGTACTGTTTGCTATGTCGATTGTTTTAGTTTTTGTATTTGAATTTAAGTAAATGTTATTTATTTATAGCATTCTGTGAGATGGCGTTGCAAAATACACCAAATCTGTAAAGTTCGCATTCTCAGACGAAAATGGTTTGGTATTTTTTGTTTTTAATATAAGTTTTATTGTTTTATACTCGGGATTTTTTTTTTGTTATGTTCAAACGTTATTGTTTTTTTACGGGGACTTAATCCTTGTTTTATCGGTATTGTTCCTTTATTATTAGCGTATAACTAAAGTTCTAATTGGTATTTTAATTGAATGTTTATTTGTCACCAGTGAATACACTTTAAAGGACAGCTTCGAGTTCCCTCATGAACTACAATAGCTGATAATGTGCACTGTACCAGTTTTGATGTAGAATCATTGCGTACAAACAAACCTTTAAAACTAAGTGTTAATCTGGTTTACAACGATGTTTATAACAATGTGACCATTCCCAAATCAGTATTTTTTTCTCTGAAATTAATTAACTTTGCTACTAAATAACCTTACTTTTCTTTGAACGGAAAGCTTCAAGATCATATCGTCGGTGTTGATATGGGTTCGAGATTGGCACCATCTTTGTCCAATCTATTTTCGTGTTTCTATTTAAAACAACAGTTAGAAAATTGCACGTAATAATTTAAACCTTTCTACTATTTTTCGTATGTTGATCTCTCCATAGGCGTCATGTTTGTATAATTTTTGGTGGTACGTAATAGCGGTCGGAGTCCACTTGCAGTGAGGAACATTTTGAAAAATGATATTTTTATAACATAGATTGAATACATTAGAGATAGAGAGAACATATCGTCAAAAATATCTATCGTAATAGAATATATTGTGATTATATAATTAGAATATTTCGTTTGTTAGACAATATAGGCCAGTGGTTCTTAACCTTTTTTGCTCCATGCCCCACCTCGACACCTCAAAAAATTTGATGCCCCCTTAATATAAAAAACAAATTTGAAAAGTTATTATAATAATATAATATAAATTTTTTTCTTATTGTAGCATTTTCAAATTCCCCCCCCCAATATATTCAAATTGCCCCCCTGTGGGGCTTGCGTCCCACGTTCAGAATCACTGATATTGGTTTATTACTAACGCATGATAAAGTTGGAATACAGTACATTGTGTAATATATTGGTTGAAGGACAAAGTTCTGTTTAATACAGTAAACACAAACTGCTCACCCATAAATCACAAAACCAAATTATTATGAATATGGCCAGGTGGTTAGGGGGCGCTCGACTCGCAATGTGCGGGTCGCGGTTTCGAATCCCCGTCACACCAAACATGCTCGTCCTTTCAACCGTGGGAGCGTTATAATGTGACGGTCCATCCCACTATTCGTTGGTAAAAGAGTAGCCCAAGAGTTGACGGTGGGTGGTGATGACTAGCTGCCTTCCCTCTTGTCTTACACTGCTAAATTAGGGACGGCTAGCGCAGATAGCCCTCGTGTAGCTTTGCGCGAAATTGAAAAAAAAAGATTACGAATATTAAAACAATAACGTATCTCATTTTTATGCAAAAAAATAACAAACACGACGCAATGTTTATAACAACCAATCCTGTTATTTTGTTGAGATATAAACCAGAAAGTCCAACCCATTTTCTACGCCCCTTTTATCACATACACTTTTTTCATCAAATGACAATAATTCTCGCTGACGTCAGGGTTTATTTATAACAAATAGAATGAGCAAAGTTTGAACTGACTGAATTCCATATAAGGGCAGATTTGCTATCGACGTTATATGAGCTGTTTGTTGTACACCAAATTCCTTTTGGTCTTCAATAAAAATACATCGGGCAGCGGAAAAAGGTTGTTTTAAATAAGAATTGAAAAGCAGCGTCTGCCTGTTTTAATTTGATATTTACATAGGACTTTTTTACACATTTAATTTGTAATAATATATCTTTAGTAATTAGATATTTCATCCAATATTGTCTGAATCGACCTCCGAATTGACGTTTGTGTGTTTTTACAGCAGGCCTTTCAAATAACGACCCAACCAAAAGCGCCCTCTATGTACAGCTATTTTGAAATTCATGAAAAAATATTAGATTGTTAGGATCTTCCTCACGTAGGCTATCTTATCATTAGGGTTTTAAAAAATATGCAGATTAAAAGCTCACATTCTGAGCCCACATTCCTAACTATTAGTATCACGGTCCCACATAACTTACCTGTTATGGATGACACTATCTCCATCCTTAAGAACTCTGATCAAGCTTTAAAATTTCTCCAGTTTTGTTTTTGTTTTTAGAGCAAAGCCACACTGGTCTATCTGCTGAGTCCGCCGCGGGGAATCGAACCTCAGATTTTAGCATTGTAAATCCATAGACTTACCGCTGTCCCACCGGGAGTCTTCAATTTTGGAATAGTAGACGTAGCAGTACACTGTGGAACATCAGGAATAACATAAACCTTCATTGTTACATTCTTTAATTAGTAATAATAATGGTAACTTCAAGTATGAAATGTACCATTGTGTTCTAATTTGCAAGTTTTTGTCGAGATGTGTTTAAGGATAATTTACTCAAAACACTCTTTCATCATACCTGTAAGGTTATGTAGCAAAAACGTGGTCTTGAATTTTATAACATCAAAGGTTTTTATGTCAAGATTATTCCCGATTTCTGTAATTAATGTAATACTTCGTAATTATTTAAATAAGCCAAGTGTTAGTACATCACGTATATCTGATAGTTTCTAAATATACTGTTGTCTCAGCCTACCATACATGGACGAATATTTTTTACTTATTAAAAATCAGTTAAAAAATATCATGAGTTTGTTGTTAAACACGGAGCTACACTATGGACTATCTGTGCTGTGCCCAACACGGGTATCGAAACCAGGTTTTCAGCAATATACGTCAATATCTCATTCTGTAGCTTTGTGCTTAATTACAAACAAGCAAAAATATTATTAAAACGGTGTATGAACGGGTGCAGTTGAGATGTGTTTAAGCCTAATTTTCGCCTTCATTTTTTTATTTTTTTTTATTATTATGTTCGAGGAATACTAATTGCGTATGTTAAATAATGTAGTTTCATTTTTAATGGCGCAGGGGAATAATAAAGTTGTACATTTAAATAAAACAGTATAACTTCCAGTATATAGAGGACCGTTCTCAATAAACTACAAGCAGTTTACTCGCTGATCCAACAACATTATTTTTCGGGCCTCAGCTTGTAAATGAACACTTTTTCTTTTATTTGGAGGCTTTGTTCATCATTGGCTCTTGCTAAGGTCTTAAACCAATTAGAATAACCAACAACGTCGCCCTCTCCTAGGGCATGTTCAAGTACATTTGACTTTATAGTTGCTAAGGTCTTAAACCAATTAGAATAACCAACAACGTCACCCTCTCCTAGGGCATGTTCAAGTACACTTGACTTTATAGTTGCTAAGGTCTTAAACCAATTAGAATAACCAACAACGTCACCCTCTCGTAGGGCATGTTCAAGTACACTTGACTTAACAGGGGATCTTAGGTTGGCATGTTCTTTCACTCGTGTGAACAATCTTCTTTTAGTAGAATCAAAGTAGCCTTTCTGGCGGCAAGAACAGGTAGTTGTAAAGCACACATGATAAATATAACGTTGGAGTTCGGTCCTTGAATCTTAAAAAACTGTGGGCGACATTTAGGTTTAAACACAACTCACCTTTATCTGAGGATACACCCTTTTAATGACATGTTTTTATTGATCTTTAACTGGAGAGGCTCTTCGGAAATGAAGTATAATGAACTCAAACAAACACCTTTAATAACTAAAATGAGGGATGCTGGGTTCAGGTATTTAGTGAGATGGACTGTACATTCGAAGAGTCATGGTTCGTGTCCCTTTGCCGTAAATAGATTCTCCGCACTTTGGTTCCGTGGTGGGTTCTGCCGACTAGTTGTTTTCTCTCTGTTTTTATTCTGTCAGTTTAATATAACGGATAGCTGTGCAGAGAAAGCCCTTTGTGTAGCTTCGAACAAACATTTAGAGCCTGATAAACATAAAACTCGTAATCGTCAGTTGTTTATAGGTGTAGAGATAACTTTTTAAAACGCAAGAGAAGCTAAAACATTCAAATAAATGATCTAATTCCCCGCACGTGCTCTTGAAAACAACGCGAGACTGTATTGTTGAATGGGGGGGTGGGGGCTAGATGTGGATCGATAACGCTAGACTGATGACACATCATGCTGAGAGGATTTCGTTAGGCTTACGCGAGGTCGGATAGGGATCTCGGGCTTATTTCCGCTTTTGGCTGACGGTATACTGTTAGTTGTGATACTTGAGTCTGCGGACTTTCAACGTTAAAATCCGGGGTTCAATTCCCCCGAGGTAGACACGGCAGATAGCTCAATGTGGCTTTGCTCTAACACAAACAGCCAAACGTAAGATATCCGGATTGCAACAACGTAATGAGATAATGTCTTTGGTTGTACTTCTCGGCTTCTAAATAATGTCAGCTCATTCTAGATATCACCCCAATATCCCCTCGTCTGTCCCCTGTCTTCAGCATACGTCAAACCATTTTTTTTAAAAAGCATTTCAGAATTCTGCGCAAAGCTACACAAAGACTACCTATCAACAGCCGTCACCAAATTTGTAACTGAAAGGCTAGACGAAGACGGCTAATCAGCAACACCCACCGCCAACTCCTGGGCTACTCTTGTTTATTTGAATATTGGAGCTTGATCTTCACTAATATAGCGCACCCACGACCCAAAGTTCGCTGAAACGGGTAGCGAAGCAAGGATTCTCGGTTTCACATTTCGGGTGCCCCCAGTAGCACAGCGGCATGTCTGCGGACTTACAACACTAGAAACCGGGTTTCGATACCCGTGGTGGGCAGAGCACAGATAACCCATTGTGTAGCTTTGTGCTTAACTTCAAACAAACAAACACATTTCGGGCACGCCGACCTCTTGGCCACGCTCGGATCAAGACACAAGTTATGCCAGATAAGTGATAAAACATAGATAGTAACAGTGGTAATTTTGTGGTCGTTTTCTGCACGCTGCTGATGATCTTGTGGTTAGAAATACTATCACTCGTAAAGGATTTATCACATATGTATAATGTTCTTCCACAGGGGCGTATCTATGGTGACCATCAATCTCGCTAACGTCGATATTGACCAGTGTTCTGAAGACGAAGGGATGTTTGCTGATACACATAAGTGTGAGACTGAAACCACAGAGGTAAGCTGATTGTTGGATCGGTTTTCACCACACCTGACATGTACCCTTAGAGCCCCCGGGGAATGACACAGGGCGTCGGATCTGACTCCCTATGTCACGCCTCTATGTCTTACCCGTACGTCAAACAGTAAAATAAAATTGAAGGTTTGCTAACTAAAATTCAAGGATGATGTCAATGCGCCATCTGGTGGCTCAACGGTAAGTCAGTGGGTTTATAACGCTAAAAATAGGGTTTCGGTACCCGCGATGGTCTGAGTTTTTTGTTTTGCAAAAAAATGTTTTAAAGTTCGCTTAGGGCATTTAAGTCGACAATATTAACAATAACGTGAAAGACATAAAAAGTAAATTTTAAATATTTTTCACTATTTAACTTGGTCACATAAGGTGGCGTTCTGGTCGTGCACGTGCTCTATCGACTAATGTAAAAATTGCGAAAAAAAATTCGCCACGATAAGGAATAAGAATTTACTATTTTTCATCTGTTTTTCTTTTTTTAAAAAAAGAAGGAAAATCTAAGACCGAATGGGACACGAATTTGACAGATGCTTTATCAACTTACCTCAGCCTTTGCTTGATAAACAGAGCCTCGGGTTCGAGTCCAGGCCGATCTCGGTTATCACTTCTAATATAAAATTTTGAACTCCATTTACAATATATCTAGATCTAGTAGACATCTAGAAAGCTGAAAAACCTTGTATTAATATAGTTATCCGCAAGTCCATCTTCCTGTGTCATCAACTCATGGCTATTTGTAGAATAACGTCTTCTTCTGAGCAGCTTAGCTAATGGTTCAGCTTTTAGGACTACCTGTCGTGTTTGAAAAGCACCAGCTGGAGTTTTCCGGCAGTATTGGAAACAGCAAACTCCCTCTAAAGGGAAGTAGTGATATTACACGAAAATGCAAACAATCGACATACCTTCAAATAATGAAGTTTTCACCTGATATGAACCAGAATACCTCAATGACTCATTGGTAAGTCAACGGGCTTATAGCACTAAAAACCCGTGGTGGGCACAGTACAGATGGTCCACTGTGTAGCTTTGCGCTTAACAAAAACATAGAAACTAACCAAATTTAAATTAACGTTACTACCCTTTAGCTTACCGCTGAGCCACGGAATAGGTCTCTCATTTGTATTATGTTGTAAATCTTTCATCATTTTATATGTGTCTCCACTTCTCATCACGCCTCTTTAGTTTTCAAAATTGAAAAAAAAATTAAAGAAGTGTACCAAATACACAACTTATTGTCTTACAACTAAGAGGTAGAATGAGCACGTGCTCCAAGTACGATGAGGTTTATACCTCACATTCGTTTACATGGTTTATAACAATAGTACAAAAGTTGTTTGAAGATTTATGATTTAGTTTTCATTAATTATCGGAAGGAGAAATGGAGACGTTCAGGAATTTTTGTCACGTTGACGGAATATGAAGTATGCTATGTCCACAAATAGCCTACTTCCGCCGTCTGATGGAAGGTGTGTCTACGTCGTCATATTTGATGAAAATCCTGCTGCCTGAGGCGTCTGATGAATGGTATGTCTACGTCGTATTATGTGACGAACATCCTACCGTGTGAGACGTCTGATGGATGGTATTCCTACCTCTTTTATGTGTCTAACATACTGCAGTGTGAGACGTCTGGTGGATGGTGTGTCTGCGTCCTAATATGTGACGAACATCCTGCAGTCTGAGACGTCTAATGGATGGCGTGCCTACGTCGTAATATATGACGAACTTCTGCAGTCTGAGACGTCTGGTGGATGGTGTGTCTGCGTCCTAATATGTGACGAACATCCTGCAGTCTGAAACGTCTAATGGATGGTGTGCCTGCGTCCTAATATGTGACGAACATCCTGCAGTCTGAGACGTCTAATGGATGGCGTGCCTACGTCGTAATATATGACGAACATCCTGCAGTCTGAAACGTCTAATGGATGGCGTGCCTACGTCGTAATATATGACGAACATCCTGCAGTCTGAAACGTCTAATGGATGGTGTGCCTACGTCGTATTATGTGTCGAACATACTGCAGTGTGAGACGTCTGGTGGATGGTGTGTCTGCGTCCTAATATGTGACGAACATCCTGCAGTCTGAAACGTCTAATGGATGATGTGCCTACCTCTTTTATGTGTCTAACATACTGCAGTGTGAGACGTCTGGTGGATGGTGTGTCTGCGTCCTAATATGTGACGAACATCCTGCAGTCTGAGACGTCTAATGGATGGCGTGCCTACCTCTTATTATGTGTCTAACATACTGCAGTGTGAGACGTCTGGTGGATGGTGTGTCTGCGTCCTAATATGTGACGAACATCCTGCAATCTGAAACGTCTAATGGATGGTGTGCCTACCTCTTATTATGTGTCGAACATACTGCAGTGTGAGACGTCTGGTGGATGGCGTGTCTGCGTCCTAATATGTGACGAACATTCTGCAGTCTGAGACGTCTAATGGATGGCGTGCCTACGTCGTAATATATGACGAACATCCTGCAATCTGAAACGTCTAATAGGTGATATATCAACAGACTAATCTTCTTTGATTTTCCAAAATGTATTTTTGTAACGAAACTGTACAACATACACGTTATTGGCAAGTAATGATTTCCTGGTTCATACTAGGACTTTCTAATACAGCCTGGAAAATTTAATATAAAACTGACTTCAGTTATTTAAATAAAATTTAGAACACATTTCAAAATCATATGTTATTAACACTTACCATACGAGAGAGACTTTAAATTATTATAATTGAGAAATACTGTACAAAAATGGCTCTAACCGCAAGAAATTAATTTGCTATTAATTCACTGACACTGAATTATGCATACAGTTATCAAGACTAATTACAGGCTGCATTACATCGTTGTCTTCAACGATTTTAGTGCATTATGTTACTATTTGGTTGACTTTTCTGTGATCGATATGGAAGGATACTTCTGTTTTCCTGTAGTCGTATTTTTGGTGAAATTACAGCACTTGGGAATTAGAAGTGTCAATCAGCGCAATTGAGCTAAAACTCCAAGTCACAGACCCTTAATGTTAAGATACAGCCATTCATATATTTGAAATACTGCAGCATCACGTCTCGAACCCCGGACCCTTCTATCCACAGCCTATTATGCCTTCAATGGTAGCTTTGTTTTCTACTTGTGTTATCACAGGAAAGTGAAATGTGGTGTATATTTTCAATACGAAGATTTAAAAAGACTGGGAAATATTCAAACATTTTCATTATATGTTAAGATAGCAATAGTTGTGCTCCTTCTTGTTGTTGTAGATGTTGTTATTTTTCTTTCAGATTACTCTTATAACTGGCAAGGAACTTTTTTTTTCAGTGTATTCCTATATCTGGGATCGAATTTGTTCTTGTTTTTTTTTTCAGTGTATTCCTATATTTGGGATCGAATT
>NW_013667682.1:39593-42188 GCF_000517525.1 Limulus polyphemus | reverse complement strand
ATCGAATTATTCTTGTTTTTTTTTCAGTGTATTCCTATATCTGGGATCGAATTGTTCTTGTTTTTTTTTTGTTTTTTTCAGTGTATTCCTATATCTGGGATGGGATTTCGACGAGGAGCATACAAGTGCCGTTGTAGAGAAGGATATTATTTTCCTCTACCCAATAAGTCCGTGGACTATTTCGAAGGCACAGTGATCGAAAGCTTTTTCGTGGCTAGCTTATTAGATGACAATCCAAGAACGAAGGACGACACCAGATACCCAGATAGCTTCATGTGTCTCCCGTGTAAGCCTGGCTGCCCTAGCTGTGAAGACGACAGCCCGTGCACTGTAGAATACAACATTATTCTCAGAAGTTTTGCCCTCGGGCTTCAAAGTTTCTGTACCACTATCACCGTTGTCCTCCTTGTTGTTGTCTTTCGACTGAGGAAGTCAAAGGTAAGAACCCATATTCGTATTGTTAGAAACACGGGAGACGAATCGAGAAAAAGACCAGTTTAAAAACCCATAAGAGGAGAGTTACAAGACCCAATATTTCTTCTTTCAGTGCAAACGCGGGAGGAGTACTGACGAACAGATCAGTTTTAAAAAACTCATAAAGGTGGGAGGCAAGACGAAACAATTTTTCTATTGTTAAAAACTTGAGAGAAACGACACAAAAGATGGAATTTTATAAAATTGGATACACATTTTCAGGTGTTGCACTACCTCAAAACGTAAATTGTTTTAAAACAGTCATCGCTAGGCCTAGTGACAATTTGTAATAAAGCAAACACATAGACAGTTGTCAGTAAGATTACCTTATTACCTAAGTCACGTTTTCTATCGTCTGTTTTGAAGAAATTACTCTGTCCAAAACTGTCGTCACTATATAGTAATGAGAATAAAGTAATAAACCTTTGCTTGTAATTTAGAGATAATAAAGTAAGTAACACGAGCTGTGGAAAGCTGACCTAGAGAACGTGTTTGTTAACAGATGCCGTTTACACCACGTGTTTCTCATTGGTTTATAACGAAGCAAATGTTATCTGGCTGACAGACAACTGGGTGACATTTAATAATTTTAATCTGGCCTAGAGTTCTAAAGAGTCAACCTATCTAACTAACAGCTAACTATTTTATTGCTGAAATAAGAGTAAAGCTTTCCGTTCAGTGTAACTTAAGTTGCTGATGTGACTGAAAATAAATAATTGGGCTAGACTGAGATTGTTTCTGTTTATCAAGTTACTATCAACTGTACTCGGTGTTATAAATGGGGGCGTGGGCTGCCCTTTTTCACTAATTGGAGCCATAATACACGATACGTTCGTCTGATGTAAAGGTATTTGTGCTAAACGTCAATTTCGTGTGGTATTGGATCCACGTGTTTCGATACTGAAATCCTTGCTCAGTTGACCATAATTGAAATGGCCGCCAAACGCGAACCGTTCGTCTATCAATTTAAACTCAGTATATGAGGTGAGATCTACTAAATATCGTTGGAATTAGTTTAGCCAGCTCTTCACAACAACTTGCTACATCAGACAGATAGACGGACAACTCTGCTTTATACATATTTATATAGATTACGTTTACAATATGAATTAAAATTATGGATGAGTACCTTAGGTTAACTGTCTTGGGCGTTTTTGTTGTTATTGTTTTGGGGGCTGGGGAGAAAGGGTTTGGGAATCAGTCTCTCAAGGATCAGGTTTTCAACATAAAAAAATGAGTGAAAATTACTAAATTTGGTGGTTTCAACCTGATCAGCGATCTTGCGGTATTCTTCAGGTTAGAAACGTAACCACAATAACAAGAGATTCAACAGGATAAGTATTACAACGTTCATCTGAATCCCTCACCTGATTGAGTAAAGAAAATAGTTTGTATTCTAGACATTTTGGGCAAAACTTCACAAACAATTGACTTTCTGCATATAGCAGTATAGAATTTTGAGCTGATAAACTAGAGATAAGACAGTTAGTCAACAGTAACCATCGCCAACTCTGGGGCTACTCTTGCCTGACTGAATAGTGGGATTTACCATTACTTTTGAAGAGCAACGACGATCCGCCTATGTGCGGAGCACATTTTTATAACAGTGAGACACTGAACCACGCTTGGCCTGGGTTTATTAGTGTAATGTAGTACATGCCATTGTTACAGTAGTTATAACGTGTTTATGTTCCATCTACAGTACAATACTTAGATACTGTGGTCCATATAAATGGTTCTACAGATCTAGTAACACACGTCACCCTAACTGAAGTATTTGAAGAGTGGAGTTATTGTGTTATCATTTGGTAAATTGACATGGAAGTGCTGTGAGCCACAGTAAATAACCTGATGTGTAAGTAACTCTTGATACACATGCTGTAGGTTCGCAAACCGCCGGGGTAGGCTTTGTCTACGTGCGCGGAATTTATTATTATGTTAAGTATTGTTTTTACTTGTTTCGGATATTGGCACAAAATTACACAAGAGCTACGCTAGCTGTTCCGAAGTTTGAAATGCTAGACTAGAGAGAAGGTTGTTGGTTTGTTTGTTATGGATTTCGCGCAAAGCTATACGAGGGCTATCTGCGCTAGCCGTCCCTAATTTAGCAGTGTAAGGCCA
>NW_013667682.1:37516-39583 GCF_000517525.1 Limulus polyphemus | reverse complement strand
CCCGCTGATTGCGAGTCGAGCGCCCTAACCACCTGGCCATGCCGGGCCCCTAGAGAGAGGGGAAGCCAGCTAATAGCAACCAAATCTGAGTATTGGGCTTCATTAACCGAATATTGGTATTCGACTGTTTGTTTTATAAAACATCCAAAACTCCAAAGTTTGGAGTGTAATTTTGCGGCCATGGAACTCGAACTCCGGATACGCTGACCACTGGGCGACGACCTGTCCTTGATTGACTGCTTAATCGTATCGTATTCAAAATATTTGAAACAAAAATTTGACAAGTTCGTTAATTCACGTGTGCATGTTATATTATTATTTGTAAGAAGACGCTAAATAAAAAAAACAAAAAAAAACGTGAATCTAACCGTTAGGTTCACATCTGCCTGTTTTTATTTATGTAAATTGTGATCTACAGCTTCACAAATTATAAATGTCAGCTAATTGTGTTACACCCAGGTCTTGAGAATCGAACTTATGACCTATCGTGTGTTACACCCAGGTCTTGGAAATCGAAATTGTGACCTATTGTGGTACACCCATGTCTTGAGAATTGAACTTGTGATATACTGTGTTACACTCAAGTCTGGAGAATCGAATTTGTGATATACTGTGTTACACTCAAGTCTGGAGAATCGAATTTGTGATATACCGTGTTACACCCAAGTCTTTAGAATCGAACTTGTGACCTACTGTGTTACACCCAGATCTTGAGAGTCGAACTTGTGAGTAATTTGTTACAATTACAACCAGGTGTTGAGAATTGAACGTTCGATCTATTTTGTTAAACCCAGGTGTGGAGAATCGAATTTGTGATCAGCTGTCTTACACCCAAGTCTTGAGAATCGAACTTGTGATCTACTGTGATACTCCAAGGTCTTGAGAATCGAACTTGTGATCTACTGTGATACTCCCAGGTCTTGAGAATCGAACTTGTGATCTACTGTGATACTCCCAGGTCTTGAGAATCGAACTTGTGATCTACTGTGATACTCCCAGGTCTTGAGAATCGAACTTGTAGGTACTTTATAAGAGTGATCGTCAAATCCCACTATTCGGTCTGACAAGGGAAGTCCTAGATGTTCACCAGTTAACTACCTTTCCTGCAGTCAGTCAGTGCCTGATTAGGGACATCTAATGCAGAAACCCTCGTGTAGTTTCGCGAGAAGTCCAATAAAACAAATTTTCCCGCCTAATGTAAGACTTCGGTTTTCTGGTTTACTGTTTTGTATCTAACAATATGCCACATATTATTTGTATTCTTATGATTTTATAGGTTGTAGATTTGACAAAATGAGATCTTTCCGTTTTCTACCTAACAATATGTCACATATTATTTGTGTTTTTATGATTTTATGGGTTAAATATTTTACGTCATAAGAACGCTCCATTTTGCACCTTACAATAAGTCACATATTATTTGTGTTTTTATGATTTTATGGGTTAAATATTTGACATCAGATCTCTCTGTTTTGTACGTAACAATATGTTACATATTATTCGTATTCTTATGATTTTATGGGTTATAGATTTGACAAGATGAGATCTGTCCGTTTTACTGTTTTTTTACTTAGCAATATGTTACATGCTATTTGTGTTATTATTTTACGCGTTATAGATTTGACAACATGAGGTCTCTCTGTTTTACTGTTTTTTACCTAAAATTATGTCACATATTATTTGTGTTCTTATTATTTTCTGGGTTACAGATTTGACAAAATGAAATCTCTATATTTTGTACCTAACAATATATCACACATCATTACTATTCTTATGATTTTATGGGTTATTGATCTGACAACATCAGATCTCTCCGTTTTACTGTTTTTGTACCTAACAATATGTTACATACTATTACTATTCTTATGATTTTATGGGTTATTGATCTGACAACTTCAGATCTCTCCGTTTTACTGTTTTTGTACTTAACAATATATTATATACTATTACTATTCTTATGATTTTATGGGTTATTGATCTGACAACTTCAGATCTCTCCGTTTTACTGTTTTTGTACCTAACAATATGTTACATACTATTACTATTCTTATGATTTTATGGGTTATT
>NW_013667682.1:25206-36540 GCF_000517525.1 Limulus polyphemus | reverse complement strand
TCTCACGATGCCCCAAAGGATCAACGAATTCCACGAAGCGAAAGGAAGATCTACTAGATATTAATTAAATTATAAATATATCAATTCATGTGAATATGACTGAAAAATTATTTTTTTTCTGAAAATGTGTTGTCTATTTATTTGTGACCACGCTGTGTGTATCACATACTATTTGTGTTCTTATGATTTTATGAATTACAGATTTGACAACATGAGATCTCTCCGTTTTTATACCTACTAATAAGTCACATATTATTTGTATTCTTATGATTTTATGGATTACAGATTTGATAAAATGAAATCTCCACGTTTTGTACTTAATAATATATTACACATTATTACTATTCTTGTGATTTTATGGGTTATAGATTTGACAACATGAGGTCTCTCCGTTTTACTGTTTTTTACCGAAAATTATATCACATATTATTTTTGTGCTTATGATTTTGTAGGTTGTAGGTTTGAAAACATGAGGTCTGTTCGTTTTACTGTTTCTTTACTTAACAATATGTCTTATATTATTTGTATTCTTATTATTTTATGGATTATAGATTTGACAACATGAAAGCTCTCTGTTTTTTACCTAAAAATATGTCACATATCATTAGTATTGTTATGATTTTATGGGTTATGGATTTGACAACTTGAGATATTTTGTTCTTCGCATTTTAAAACTACCAACTTAGCTGTGTAATCTAAAATGATAAAATATAGAAACTTATCAATACGTTTCCCGGTGGGAAAGCGTTAAGTCTATCGACTTACGATGCTAAAACCCGGGGTTCGATTCTCCGCGGTGGACACAGCAGGTATTGCTCTAAAAAAAAACAAATTTATCAGTATGTGTAGGAATATTGTATTTTGGTTCATAAAGAGTATAATATAGTAGGTACCGTACATTTAAAGCTGAAAATAGTTGCTTAATATTTCTCCCTAAATTAACACCATTATATTTAGCCCCCCCCCCACAGTGGCACAGCGGCACGTCTGTGGACTTACAACGCTAGAATCCGGGTTTCGATACCCGTAGCTTTGTGCTTAATTCCAAACAAAAACCATTATATTAAACTCATTCCATACCAAAGTATTTACATATGTATTGTAATTTTTCACAATTAAATACTTTATAACTCTCAGTGGTGCATTTTATCAAGTTCCCCCTACATTTTATTTTCTGTGGTGTAATATTATAAATAAGGGTTTTGAAATATTAGACTAATGTGCATTCGAGTTTAAATTAATTATTTTTTACATTGCCTGATAAATTTGTTTATATAAATATTTGCCGGATCTCGTGTTTGAAGTTTGCTGAAAGGCCGTATTTTTTTTATTTTTTTGTCTTCTTCCAGACACGGTGCCACTAACATGTTCTGAAGAAAAAGATTAGCTTTACTTGAGCATTTCATTACCTTTGATAAATGATGGCCTTGTTCAGTGCTAAGTTAGTGCGGGAAGAAGGGATGTCAACGTCACGATACTCGCGGCATTATTCACGACAAACTTCTGGTCTCGTTGTTCCTCATGTAAAAAAAACAACAACAACAAATGATTTAGTGTTTGAAAACACATATTCCTAAGATGGTATAGACGCGAAAATATATATATATATGTATTTGTATTTTTATTGCCAAAGAAAATACTTTTTCTTCATGTGTTCATTTGTTGACATACTGTCTTTCTTTCACTCGGTTGAAAAAATATGTAATATATCAATCACTGATAAACTTGTCTGTGACGAAAACACAGTTCTGTGTGGTTCGATGAACACTATTCTTCAGTTTAAACAGTTTATCTTCATGTAAATATCATTAAAATGGGGAAAAAATCTATTACCCAAAACATTGTATTTTCCATGAGACTATAAAACATTTGTCAAAAGTTTCGTGCACGAACCTTGTAATATTTCTACACTGTAGTCACTAGGTTACCAGGTTATGACTACAGTGTAGAAATATTACAAGGTTCGTGTAACCTAGTGACTACAGTCCTTGTAATATTTCTACCACGAACACGAACCTTGTAATATTTCTACACTGTAGTCACTAGGTTATTTCTACACTGTAGTCACTAGGTTACATTACAAAGTTCGTGAAACCTAGGGACATCAATATAGAAATATTGGCCCGGCATGGCCAGGTGGTTAAGGCACTCGACTCGCAATCTGAGGGTCGCGGGTTCGAATCCCCGTCACCACAAACATGCTCGCCCTTTCAGCCGTGGGGGCGGTATAATGTGACGGTCAATCCCACTATTCGTTGGTAAAAGAGTAGCCCAAGAGTTGGCGGTGGGTGGTGATGACTAGCGGCCTTCCCTCTAGTCTTACACTGCTAAATTAGGGACGGCTAGTGCAGATAGCCCTCGTGTAGCTTTGCGCGAAATTCAAAAAACAAGCATAGAAATATTACCAGGTTAGTGTAACGTAGAGTCCAGAGACGTCGGAACCGGGGGGTGATGAAGGTGCTATAGCACCCTCAGTTATACATATTTGACGTTATATAGGAACTGTAAATTATATTCCTTTTCTGGGGACCAGACCATATTAGATTGAGTTGCCTTTGGCAGCATGGAAGCTGCTTTTAACAACTTCCTATACTTTCAATCTCTCATTTTCAACTCCTTCCTACAACACTGCTAGAAACAACAACATAGAAATATTACATTTGAAATTGAAATGAAAAAAATAATATTAGCTAAGAAATTAAAAAGCTGTAGCAATATAAATTATGATCCACGTTATTTACTTAAGTGTGGATCATGTTTGCTTTAGGGAGAAATTAAAAAGCTGTAGCAATATAAATTATGATCCACGTTATTTACTTAAGTGTGGATCATGTTTGCTTTAGGGAGAAATTAAAAAGCTGTAGCAATATAAATTATGATCCACGTTATTTACTTAACTGTGGATCATGTTTGCTTTAGGAAGTTCAGCTAACTATAATAAATAAATACATTAATAATTATACAGAAATATAGTTATTGAATAGTTAAGCACACGTTAAGAATACATACCTGCCCCCCAGTGACACAGCGGTATGTCTGCAGACTTACAACGCTAGAATCCGGGTGGGCAGAGCATAGATAGCCCATTGTATAGCTTTGTGCTTAATTACAAACAAACAAATAAATACAAACCTAATTGTTTTTTAAACATTTATAAAAATCTTACGCTAAATTTCAAGATGTTCAGATTTATCAGTATTGGTTGTCCAATTGTTTAATGTCTGTATAAGGTATATATATATTTACCATTTTATTTGGAATATTCTAAGTTTTGGTGCTTGATACAAATAACGTTCTCTAAATATTTCCTTTTTCTTTTAAGAATTTGTAAATTCCTAAGGTCTTCATCTCTTGTTTCATGTGATATTTTAATTTTTGCCAATCCCATGTCTTGTACCTGATGATGACAAAACCTTGTCGAAACGTTGTACATTTGCTGTTATGTTAAACTTATATTAAAGTTTTTCTTCATTACCCATTCAAGCCGTCTCCAACCATTATTGGTCTCAAAATGGTTTCCTCGTCATCGAGTGTCTTTCTCTGTTTTGTTTTATAAGCATATGTGTTGTATCTAATGGTAACATTTCTAAGTTTCTAAGATAAAGAAGGGCTGCCTATCCAACACCAGCCAACTTTCGGGGTTACTCTTGTCAAACCGCGCCACAGTGGCTCAGCGGTAAGTCCGAAAGCTTATAACGCTTAAAACAGGGTTTCGATACCCGTAATGGACACAGTACAAATAGTTTAATGTTTATGCTTCACAACAAATAAACTTGTCAGACCGACTAGCAGGATTTGACCATCACTATTATAATGCATCTATGGCCTTGAAGTGCGAAGCGTAATTTTGTTTTGGGGGGATTGGTTTCGGGTAGCAACTCTTAACTTTGTTGCCCCACAGTGGCACAGCGGTATGTCTACGGACTTACAACGCTAGAAACCGGGTTTCGATACCCGTGGTGGGCAGAGCACAGATAGCCCTTGTGTAGCTTTGTGCATAATTACAAACAAACAAACAAACTTAACTTTGTTAAATAAGCACCTCAACATCGGGTTATACCGTAATAGATATGTGTTTCATTTAGTTAAAAAATATGAATGCTCTAGAACTACTATCATTTAGTCTGTTTCGTTGTTGTTTGGAGTTAAGCACAAAGCTACACAATGGGATATATATGTTCTGCCAACCACGGGTATCAAAACCCGGTTTCTAGCGTTGTAAGTCCGCAGACATACAGCTGTGCCACTGGGGGGGGGGGGGAGTCTGCTTGAACCAATAGCATTACCATTGACTGTTTTACCCATAACTTAGCGAATGAAATTTAAACAAAAAAATCGAGAATTCCATCTGCTCTGGAGACAAAATTAAAAACTCCATGTAACCTAACGGCTACGGTATAGACTCATTAAAGGTTCCATGTAACTGAATATTATTAAAATTGAACTTAAAAACGTCGAATACGTATGTGTGTTTGTTTTTTAATATTCGCACAAAGCTACTCAATAGCTAGCTAGTCAACAGTACCCACTGCCAGTTCTTGGGTTACTCTTGCCTTATCGAATGGTGAGAGTTGGTCGTCACCCTTCTAATTCATGATTTTTTGTTCTCGGTTACAAGACTCCAATTAGGGACTCGCACATCCACAGTCCAGCATTCAAACCATTATGCCACGCTCCGCTCTAATATATATATTTTGAGATAAGAAAAGTTTATCATGTGAGCCTTCATGAGAAGGGAGAGGATCGCTGATTGGTGAATGAATTGGGGTAACTGGGAAGATTATCCCTGATTTGACAATGAACAGCGGTAATTGGTAAAATGATCCCTGATTGGGCAATGAACAGCGATAACTGGGAAAATGGTCCCTGATTGGACAATGAACGGCGGTAACTGGGAAGATGATCTCAGATTGGACAATGAACGGCGGGAACTGGGAAGATGATCCCTGATTGGACAATGAATGGCGGTAACTGGGAAGATGATCCCAGATTGGACAATGAACGGCGGTAACTGGGAAGATGATCCATGAGTTGACAATGAACTGTGGTAACTAGGAAGATCCCTGATTGGACAATGAATAGCGGTAACTGGGAAGATGAGCCCTGATTGGACAATGAATGGCGGTAACTGGGAAGATGATCCCAGATTGGACAATGAACGGCGGTAACTAGGAAGATGATCCCTGAGTTGACAATGAACTGCGGTAACTAGGAAGATGATCCCTGATTGGACAATGAATGGCGGTAACTGGGAAGATGATCCCTGATTGGACAATGACGGCGGTAACTGGGAAGATGATCCCTGATTGGACAATGAACGGCGGTAACTGGGAAGATGATCCCTGATTGGACAATGAATGGCGGTAACTGGGAAGATGATTTCTGAATGGAGAATAAACTCTATGTCTGTATTGAATTTGTTGTCTACATATTTATTAGTTACTTCAATAAGATACAAACGAATATTTCCAAGGTTTTGTACAGCAGGTTTATAGAGAGACGTTCACAATATTGATTCGATCATTTACTGTAAAAAATAAAATAAAACCCTCCTGGAATTCAAACTCTTGTTTATAAAACAGTTCTGACATTTTATATATTATATTTTATAATGCGATTTTGTTTTTTAGTTAACCTGGCGAAATAAATATACCTCATCAGGGAATTTTGTTCATGTATTGATTGGCGTATGAAATTTGACAAAGGATACAACAATCAAAATAAGACGCTTAATTTCAGGATATATATATATTTTTTCTATTATTCATATTCCTTATTAACTTTCCTAGCTTTATTGTGGTTTATTATGTAAATTTTCCTTCTCGCGATCCATAATTTTAGAATTCTTATACTTTGCCACTATTTATTAAATCCTTTAATGCGTGCAAGAGTCGTGTTTCCTCTTGCTGATAACCTGTTTTAAAACTGTTGAAATAAACGACAGTCGTGCTTTGGATGTCACGTTCCTTTTGTTGAAATCTAGCGTGTATAATGGAATGTTTTTTTTTAAGAAGATTTACTTTGCTCGGTGTATTTACTTTGTGATTTTTGTTCGGCTTAAGATGACAACATGAAATCGCATTGAAGACATTTTTAGAGGCTTTGCTTCAAACGTGTCTGGATTATAAGAGTTTAAAGTGCCGTCCTTCCTCACTTGTAATAATATAATTTTAAATAAGGACGAAATAAAATAGGCTTAACAGTAGTTACGAAAAACCACACTAGGTGGCAGATGTTTTTTGTTTCGTTTGTAATAATATAATTTTAAATAAGGACGAAATAAAATAGGCTTAACAGTAGTTACGAAAACCACATTAGGCTGCAGATGTTTTTTTTTGTTCGTTTGTAATAATATAATTCTAAATAAGGACGAAATAATATAGGCATTAACTGTAGTTACGAAAAACACACTAGGCTGCAAATGTTGTTGTTTTTTTGTTTCGTTTTTACATTCCTTTTATTTTTTCCATTACGGATTTCGTATTACAAGTGAGTAAAATATTTTAAATCTAGATTTTGTTTGGAATAATGTGCTAACAGAAAAGGAATATAGGAAAAAAATGGTTGGTTTGTTATGAATTTCGCTCAAAGCTACACAAGGGCTATATAACGGTTTCAAATTCAAAGTACGGGCGTGGCGTAGGTTAGTTAGCATGCTTGGACTATGGATCAACTTGTTGGATTTAACGGTTCGCTTCTTTTACGTATTATTTTATTCACAAGATTTTTTATCACAATTTCAGATTATTCGAACTCCCAGAACAAATATAATATCCTGTTAATCACGTGACAATTACTCCAACAGTACTAGGAACAACAGACAAAATGTAGAAGATAGTAACCCCACCCTTATTGGTTAATATATTTTATTACCTACTTGAAACCCCGCCCTTGTTGGTTAATATATCTATCATGTACTAGAAAGCCCGCCCCTATTTGTCTATATGTTATCATGTACTAGACACCCCGCTCTTATTTGTTATTATATTTTATAACCTACTTAAAACACATCCCTTATTGGTTAATATTTTTTATCATTTACTAGTAACCCCGCCTTTATTGGTTAATATATTTTATCACTTACTTGAAACCCTGCCCTTTTTGGTTAATATATTTTATCATTTACTAGTAACCACGCCCTTATTGGTTAATATATTTTATCATGTACTAGTAACCCCGCCCTTATTGGTTAATATATTTTATCATGTACTAGAAACCCTGCCCTTAGTGGTTAATATATTTTATCATCTACTTTAAAGAGTCAACATCAGCATTTGAATTCAGCAAGACAGTGTTTACAATAGTTATTTTTCAAGCCAAACTGTCTTACAAGTTATTTATGTTTTTATTCGTGCTTGTACTGTATGGAAGTTGATATAATTACTTTAACTACCAAACATTTCTGTTCACAAAATAGCTTAAAATATTAAATTAACTCTTCTATATCTTCACTCAGAAGCTCTCGTTAATATCAGTTGTAAAATATTAACTTTGGGCAATGATAATTGGAAAATATATAAAGAAAATGCTCCAAACATGTATCGATATTAGTAATCTATCAAAAATGGAGCGGGTGTGGTCAAGTGGTTGGCGTACTCGCACTGTGGATTAGAGGGTTGATGGTTTGATTCTCGTTTCCTCCAAATCGTGCTCCGTTCTGTAAGGCTGTGAGCGCGTTAAAAGAGTGATGGTCAGATATAAACTATTTCATCACCCAAAAGTTTGCGGTGAGTGCTGTCTTTCCTCTAATCTGTCAGCTCAAAATTAGGGATGTCTGTGCGCAGGTTGCCCTTGAGTAGCTGTGCGCGAAAATATATAAGATAAACAGTTGTCAAGAAATTGATGGAAAATGTTCGCTTTTCTTATTGAATGACCCTTTGTTGTTTTCCTATTTGTGGTACCAGATTCCTTCATCTTTGGAAATGATAAGAAAGACACGGGAAGTGAGTTTTTTCCTATTGAATGACTCTGTTGCTTTCCTATTTATTGTTGTTTGTTATTAAGCACAAAGCTACACAAAGGACCCGGTTTCTAGCGGTTTATGTCCGCAGACATGCCGCTGTGCCTCTGGGGGCTCCTATTTCTTATACGTGATTCCTTCATCTTTGGAAATGATAAGAAAGACACTGGAAGTGAACATTTTTCTTATTGAATGACTCTGTTGTTTTTCTGTTTATTATACGTGATTCCTTCGTGTTTGGAAATGATAAGAAAGACACGGGAAGTGAGCGTTTTTCTCATTGAATGACTGTTGTTTTCCTATTTATTATTCGTGATTCCTTCATCTTTGGAGGATATTAAAAATGGTATCGATTTGTAAATAAACTGTTACGAACGTTAACTGACAAGTTTGGCATTTTGAATTTGAATTGCACGTGAAGCGATATATGGGTTAAACGGTCAGATCAGAGACCTTAGGGTTCAGGCACTACCATCTGTAATTTTGAACAGCTAACAATAGGGAGGGCATCTAACCAATAGCACCGCCACCTACAAATGGCTACCCTTATTCGAATTACGGGATTAACTGTCACTTTTAGTAAGCAGTCATTGTTAAAAGTTCTAGGCGTGTTTAGCAGTAAATTGCGTCTCGAACCTTGAACCTTCCTATTCGTATCTCAGCACAACAACCACCATTCATGCCAGGCACCAGCTGATGAAAGAATTTAAAGTAACAAAAACTGCAGCAAGCCTCTGTGAAATAATTGTTATTGATGGCTCCATTTTTGATGTAAAAGCAGACCTTCATTTTCAAAGGTCCAAGGACACACTAAAATCTTCAAATATCGAATTGTAGTGTCTTTTCTTCACTTAAGTTAGGACCAAAAATATTAGATAGATATTTCTCCAGGCAAGAAGACAATAATAATAATAGACATAACAAAATGATTTCTAAAGTATTGTTAGTTTGAAGAGAGAACCTGATGTAATGTTTGTGAAACGTTTTATTTTTATTTAAATTATTTACCTATTATTGTAGTACATAAGTAAACAATGATAACACAATACGCATTTTAATATTGGTTAAGTTTACGATAATGACGTAATAGATGTTTTATGATATTGGTTAAGTTTACGATAATGACGTAATAGCAGATGTGTTTTGATATTGGTTAAGTTTACTACTGTAGCAAACCAAAACAATATTAAAATACACAGATATTATGAGTCATTGTAGCAAACCAAAACAATATTAAAATACACAGATATTATGAGTCATTGTAGCAAGCCTAAACAATATTAAAATACTTATTGTATTATTATGTCATTATCAGGGGCGGACTTAGACAGGCCGAGGCCCTATGCTACGCCTAGCTTGAGGCCTCCCTTCCCCCAGCCATACTAAAAATTAATTTAAAAAATTGAAACCATTTTTGAGGCCCCCGTAGATTTTCTAGATCAAGGCAAAGTCCGTCATTATAGTAAACTTAACCAATATCAAAACACATCTTCTATTATGTCATTATCGTAAACTTAACCAATATCAAAACACATCTTCTATTATGTCATTATCGTAAACTTAACCAATATCAAAACACATCTTCTATTACGTCAATATAGTAAACTTAACCAATATCAAGATACATCTTCTATTACGTCAATATATTTCGATAATACGGTGTGTATCTTAACATTGTTTAGGCTTACCATTATGGGGCTTCCAGAAATATTTTCGTATATAATAAAACTTTAATCCTATTATCATTGTCAGTATAGTTAAAATAATTAACTTTTTAGATCAATGAAAAGCAGAAGCTCGTTAGTGAATAGAACCTCTACTTTTTCTCCAAAAATAAACACCAAATGAATTAGGCTTTTTGGTATGAGCACGTAATTATCTATTCTTGAAGCTTTTTGTTTTCGTTTGTGTGCTAATTATTTACTCGTCTGTCTGCGTATTTTCCGGAAACGATCTTGTATGTTTACTGAAGCTAATTATTTTATTATTTTATGATCAGTGTTATTTATTTTAAAATCCTCACATATAGTTCCTCTTATTTAATTTATAATTAGCTAATTTAGTTGTCAACTAATTAATTTTTACCAGAACTATTATCACTAAGCAGTGAAGTAATTTGGCATGCCAAATAGAAACTAAAACTGAATTCAAAAACTTAAAATAATAGTTACCGTTCTTAGGTTGTTGCGGTTGAACGACAGTCTTGAATACGGTTGCTATGACAATACCCACTCTTTTATTATGTAAACGCCATATTGTTTCAGAATAATTGTTTCCTCCGGCTTCACGGTTCTGAATTGTTATCGCGAAACATAGCAGGTGGTAAAGCTGGTTTCCTGCAAGACACACATACAGTTGCTCTGTAACTCCAAGAGAACAGGCGTCTCCCTGGAGTAATATGTTAAAAGTGGAGATTCATTGAGCTTCTTGTAAGTAACTCAAGAGATCAATAGATCAGCGGTACTAGTGCTTGTAACGTTAAAGTTGCATACAGACGGCTTTCATTAGGTTTCGTTGAACAGGTGGCTACATGTTAGATCCAGGTAGCATCTTTACACCAGTATTTGTTCATGACTTATAGCGACTGAAGAATTATGTTGTCCTCGAGGAAAATGTGTGTTTCGTGGCTGGTTCGGTATAAGGGTATAGCATCGATTAATCGCATTTAAATTTAAATGGTCAATTTATTGTCTGACGTCATGGAGATAGAACAACTATATTAAATGTTAAACCAACATTTGTTGAAACAACTAATTATTTGAATGACAGAAACTTAGATTACTATATCTTATTTGATTAGAGTTTCATTAAAAGTTTATTAGCTTTAACAATGACCGGGCGTGGTCTAAAGGTTGGTGTGTCGGGCTGCGGACAAAAGGTCCAAAGAACTCTGTCTCGATCCAACTAAACACATTTCGCAATTTCAACCGTGGGTGCGTTATAAAAGTGACAGTTAATCTCTTGTGACGGTAGGTGGTGCTGACTGCCTGTCCTCGCTATGGGCCAGAAGCTCAAAGTTAGACACTGTTATACATAGAACATCGGGAATCTCTAACCTAACTTTTTAGCCCATATGCCGCATAAGGTACCGTTCAGGCTGGAGATATCAGATATCGGCTTGATTGTTACCTTTTATACTGAGGATAAAATTCTAAAAATAAAGAAAATTTTAAATAAGTAACACTTAAGAATGTATATTATTTCCTGGTCGCGTTTTTAAATGCCTTCCAGTGCTCAGGGGTAAGTTTGAGGTCTCACAATGCTAAAAACCGGTTTCGATACTCGTGGTGAACATAGCATAGATGTCTCATTGTATAGCTTTGTACTTAAAACAAACAAACGTTGTGAAATTAACACAGGCCTGCGAATTTAAA
>NW_013667682.1:22951-24206 GCF_000517525.1 Limulus polyphemus | reverse complement strand
AGGTAATAGGACTTTCTTTGTGTCAACCCAACTTTCACGTTCAATGTTGTTGTTTTTCGATCCTGGTATCAAGTTGACTCTGCGTGGCCATTGCTTCTTTGTCCAGTGCTGATTTCGTGCTCTGCCGTCCAATTCACACAAAAAACTTGGAAACTTTGTATAACCGGATTGTTGACCCAACAACATACAAAGGACTTTTGAGTCTCTACAAAGTAGCCAACTATGTTCTTTGTATTTGACCTTATTAAGAAGTTCGAGATTTTCGTACGTTTCCTTCAAGTGAACAGAATGAGCAATAGGAACAGCTGCATAAATGTTACCGTTGTGAAGGAGAACACCTTTTAGATTTCTTTTGGAGGAATCAATGAACAGTCGCCCCTCACTTGGTTTATAGACTACAGCTCCTAGCATTGGTATTAATTCAGCAATATTGTTGCAATAAACCAAGGAACTTTCTTGTGAAAAGTATGGTATAAACTCTTTCTTACGATTTCTGTACCTGTAAAATGATGTCCCTGGAGAAGGTAAGTTCTTAGCCCGAAGTCTGAACCCCAAAATCTCTGAAGAATCCTTTGGAAGGCCTAAATCTCGCACCAAATCTAGAAATGACACGTCATGCGGCCTGTTAACCGTTTATATACTAGCGATGTGTGTCTCGTAGGTCTAAAACGATCGATAAGACTCTCACGTCGCGACTGATCTAGAGAAATCTATAGCCAGTTGTTGTCATCATTTTAAACATAACAAAATGTGACCCGATTTCCATGAAAATGATTCACTTATGTAAAAGTACATATGACGTTTTGTGAAAAATCTATATGCAATGGAGAAAAATGGATATCATTTTCGGATTCAGCGTACAGGAATTACTGTTGAACATGTAAAAAATTCAAGACAATAAAATCATCGCAAGCCTGTGTGATTGAACTCGCAACCAGACATTAAAGAGAAATCAAAAGAATAAAAAATACTACATTTCTTTTGTGATTATTTCAGAACACCATATCTGATTAAAACAATTTAGATATTGTTAAAGAATATTTTTTTATTGACATTCATAAATGACTGTTTCTATTACACCTGAAAACAGTTCACTCCGGATCTTACATTTATATTGCTAGCATTCATTTCTAATTTAGGCCCGGCATGGCCAGGTGGTTAGGGCACTCGACTCGCAATCTGAGGGTCGCGGATTCGAATCCCCGTTCCACCAAACATGCTCGCCCTTTCATCTGTGGGGGCGTTATAATGTGAC
>NW_013667682.1:18957-22321 GCF_000517525.1 Limulus polyphemus | reverse complement strand
TTTTCTAATTAAGTAACTTGTGAAAAACTGATTTGGTGGGAAGTCTCACTTGACGTGTGTGTGTGGTTTCGTATAAATAATTAAAAATTGTAAAATGTGAAGTGTATATACTCTACCAATTCTAAGCTGCATCCCGGTGGCTCAGCTGAAGAGTGCTAAAATTCAGAGTTCGATCCCTGCAGTGAGCACAACTCAGATAGCCCATTATGCAACTTTGCGCTTAAGCAAACCGAGTAGAAAACATTTCATAATTTTTATTTCCTACTTATGCTATACAGTCCTTTAAAATAACTCACCCCCCAGTGATTCAGGGGCAAGCTCGAGGGCTTATAACGTTCAAATTTGGGGCCTGATCTCTGTGGTAGGCAGTACAGATATCCCATTGTGCAGCGTTGGGCGCAAACAAACAAACAGTAGAATGGTGAGCAAGATAGTAACTCTTGAAAAGTTGTTCAAGATGTCTACTTACAATACAAGCCACGCCCTATGCAACATCTATACTTTAAATTACAAGTGTTACATTAACTCAACCGGTTCACCTGTACAGGTACCACGTGAAACGCGGGTTACATGTGTTAAAAACGAACTTTCAAGATCTAGTCAATTTAACCTGACTGACCGGAAAGTATACTTGTTCTAACTTGGGTGGCAAGAAAGTGACTTGGTCTCATTGTTTAACCTAGATTATTGGAAAGTGACTTGGTCTAACTTATTGAAAAATGACTTGGTCTAACCGAGATTATTGAAAAATGACTTGATCTAAGTTAGGTAACTGGAAAGTGACTTGGTCTAACTTAGATTATTGGAAAGCGAGAAGTGACTTGGTCTAACTTATTGAAAAATGACTTGATCTAAGTTAGGTAACTAGAAAGTGACTTGGTCTAACCTAGATTATTGGAAAGCGGGAAGTGACTTGGTCTAACTTAGACCAACTCATATTGTAGTCATCTAAGTTAGACCAAGTCACTTTCTAATAATCTAACTTAGAAGACTAGGATGTGACTTAGTCAAACGTAGAAGATCAGAAAGTAACTGTTTAACTTAGATTATTTATGATTTTGTTGCCGTGTGATATTTTTGTGCTTAGAAAAATCCGTTAAAAGTTTTCAAACCGTAGTTTTAGAAAGAGAATTACTCAAGTCCACAATACGAGTGGGTACCCTAATATACTGATTGATCACGTAAGGTTGAACTAGTAGTTTTATTACCTTTAATCCTACACGATTCATCCTTCTCTTTTCATCTGGATGTTCAATCCTTCTAAGTAAGATTATTCAGATTGATTTTTTCCAGGAAAAATTAGGCTTCTAAGAAAAACGACCACTGGTTGAGAGATCGTAAGTTCTCATCTATGTTGATAGCTTGTTTCCGTCAGAAGTTAGTATTAGTTACATTAATGTATTTTATGTAACTAATTAACCTAAGGACTGTTATATTTCAACATTACAATTATTATTATCCTCGCAGTTGTGTTCGTGTTTATCTGTCTGTCTGTGTTTCTGCGCGCGTATCTCGAAAACTAATAGACCGATGTACACACATTTTTTTCCACAAGATGGGAAGTCGGTATGGGACAGTCCTCTCCAAATTTAGTCCTGATTCAAATCCGGATACGGATTCTGGATCACATTGAAGCATTTTTTATAATGGGGAGATTCGGCATTTTTGCGGTTTGGGGTTAATAACTCTGTAAAGTGTGATCGTATGTGTACCAAATTTCATGGGTACATTAAGATTGAGACTCCTCATCAAACTACAAAAAATGATCCTGATTGTTGATCATTCTGGATCGGAGAAGAATTTTCTGAGTTTTCGAAGGTAAAATTTGACGTTATCCAATAGAAACGCATGCAACCTCGATAAGTAGCGGCGGGGCAAGGATGTGAAATCTCTCTTACTGCTCTACTTCAACAGCAAGATAACGCTGATTTCAACAATTTCTGTTCCTTCTTTACAGATGATATCCAGCTCCATATGGATTCTGTTGGAGACTCTGTTGTTGGGTGCTGTGTTGCTTTATCAAACGGTGAGTTCTTAGAAGTCATGTCGGAGCATTTTAAAGAGGGTTTATTTTTTCCTGTAAACAATTGTTTTCTCACGACAAATATTACGTTTAAAAGGTCGAAACTATTATAAATAAATGAGTTATGGAAGTACGTGCACTACTTTATATTTAAAAATATGACATTAGGTTTTATTCGTAACATTTGTGTTTAATTATAACATGTTTCTTAAGCTGAAATGTGTTACAGAGACTTCTGTAACGGGGCTGTAACTACACTGTTACTAACAGTGTAACAAACACTGATAACTTATTTGATGACAGAGAGGAGAATGGTACCATGGTCAATGTACAACTTTTACAGTGAGCTATTACATCTCAGCCAGTGGTGTTGGTGATCCACACAACTTGATGGTATCCTGACTGCTGGTAGGTTTATGCGAATTTTATCCATCATGTCATTCCCCTTGGGAACGGGACCGGTTGGACAGAAATTCTTTATCTTCTAGCACAAAAGTGATCCCAAGCATGCCGAAATTATGGTGAAGCGACACCTGGAGGAAAAAGAAGTTGCTGGAACACACGCATCCATTATTTGGCATGCACAAAGTACCGAAATGAGTACTATTAAGAATGTATGTGTTTATATGGAAAGATTAGAAGGTTAAACGGCATCCAAACAACTTGGCTGAATTGGGAAGAGTAGTACAAGACATTTGGAGCAATATTTCACATTTATTAACTGAAAACCTTATGATATCATGAAAACACGGCGTACTGCAGATTAAAAACCACAAGTGCATTGTACTAGTGATAAACTGATGATATGCAATTACTCGTTGTTTGTGGCTTATATGTTTGTATCACCAGGGCGTTTCCATAAGTATTTCAAATTTTGTGTGTATACATGTATGTAAGTGAGTGTGTAAAGCTACATATAACACTCAGGTTTATTGTGTTAGCAAATTACAGGTGTGATAACCCTTCCGCCAGTATTAAAGATGATAAGTAATACTTTGACATATAGCATGTGGAATAAATATGAAAGTTCCATTCTTTTCACAGTAAAATATTTAAAAAACGTACATCTTCCCCTTCTCCGTGGCTCAGCGGTAAGTCTGAAGGTACATAACACTAAAAACCGGGCTTCGTTACGCATGGTGGGCACAGCATAGATAACCCATTGTGTAGCTTTGCGCTCAGCAACAAACAGAAACAGTTAAACGTACAAAGCTACACAAATGTTGAATTAAAGTTTGAGAAGTGTCCGTTTTTTTGTTTTTGTTGTCAAGATTTTTAGATGGTTTTATAGAAAAACAAAATATAAAAAAAAATGGTTACAGAAACACAACTTTCTTATAT
>NW_013667682.1:14640-18076 GCF_000517525.1 Limulus polyphemus | reverse complement strand
TAGATGTGTGAGGGTACAGAAACATAAGGGAATGTATTAGTGAGAAGGAAGAACAAAATGATTAGATTTGTGAGGGTACAGAAACATAAGGGAATGTATTAGTGAGAAGGAAGAACAAAATGATTAGATTTGTGAGGGTACAGAAACATAAAGTGATATATTAGTGAGAAGGAAGAACAAAATGATTAGATTTGTGAGGGTACAGAAACATAAAGTGATATATTAGTGAGAAGGAAGAACAAAATGATTAGATTTGTGAGGGTACAGAAACATAAGGGAATGTATTAGTGAGAAGGAAGAGCGAAATGATCAGATGTGTGAGGGTACAGAAACATAAGGGAATATATTAGTGAGAAGGAAGAACAAAACGATCAGATGTGTGAGGGTACAGAAACATAAGGGAATGTATTAGTGAGAAGGAAGAGCGAAATGATTAGATGTGTGGGGGTGAAGAAAGGGAAGGGAATGGCACAGAGATATAAGTAAGACGTTAAAACGGAGTGGAGGTGGACAGAGCAATAATTACGTTTAGAATAACAGAAGTGTGTTTATATTTTGTGCAAAAAAAGTTCATTATGCATGCACTTATTTCTTTATGTATAACTTAAGTAACTACACCAGTTGTTCATTAGTTTTTTGCACACCGAGTGTTGTAACAACATAAAATACAATGACTCGTTAAACAATATATGTGGACTCTACCGGTAACGAGTGGTGTAAAAACAAGTCGATAATTTGAAGCTGAAGAATACTTGCCCTTTTAACTCATGTCTCTAATAAGATCAGAAATGGAGAGACATTACGCAGATTTGTCCTGTGATTTGAAAAGCTGATCCCCTAAGCTCCATTAGACAAGTTTTAGTTAAGGATTTTGACAGCAATAACGTGTCGTCTTTGGACGAACCGATCGATATCTAGCATTCTAAGTTAGATCGTTGCTAGGAGATGTAAATTCATCACATTTATTGCGTCATTTCTCATCACACCGCAGAAAAGTATAGCCAAATTTGGTTTAAATTTTTTCTAGATGGTTCTTCGCTATTTTGAGCCTACTTCGGCCACCTGCCTTGCTGAGCCGTGGTTTAGAGAATTGGGATTTGCCATGTTTTATGGAACGATTGTGTTGAAGATCTACAGGTAAGTTTTGTATATTCAACTAATTTCTATCTTTTTTTTATCTCCAACAAACTAGAAAAATATGGAAAGTTTAACGCTTAGAAGCGACATCTGGTAGAATGTTATGTATGCTCGTGAAGTATGAGTACAAAATATATACATTTTTATGGTATATACACGCACACACATATTTATACGTATTGTATATATATATATATGTACTGTACCTGTCAAAAGTATGAATCCAAGGGATCAAAGGTCAAGTTTTCATAAAAGGCAGAGAAAAACGTTGATCTGGTTTATATGGTATATTTATACTCAGAATAACAACTTTAAGTACAATAAATTTATTTTGGAACATAATAACAAGTTAACTGATCTGTATTTAACAGGCTCTCTTCTATTCTAGACTACAGAGTGTCCAAAAAGTCTAGAACCATAGGCACTTCAACGAATTTTACTGAAAGTGGATTGGATTAACAGGAGGATTATCTCGACCTTCTCGCGCTTTGACAGCACAATAATCAGTCACGTATCTCAAATTAAGAAGAGTTGCAAGTCACCTATGGTTCCATATTTTTCGGACATCCTATATATGACTACATGCATGAATGGTACCGGATTTTTTGAAGCTGCGTACTGGTATTACATTTCAATTTCGCAGTACAATGTTCCAAAGTTAATTACATTCTCTATCACCCCATTACTTTTAAAATGGCGCCAAAAATGTGTAATTGGATTGTTATCAGGATTTTTAGACTGGCCACTTCGTAACTTCTATATCACCAGGTTTTTCACTTTTCTCCAAACATCTCTTATTTAAAATGGCAATATGTTTTGAATCATTATATTGAAGAAGTCCAAATACAGAACTAATTAAACGTTGTTCATTGGGTTTTGCTTATCTAACCAGGATGTTGTGACATTTTTTGTTCTTTCTGAAAGTGTTCCTACGTTTCGTTCTTTTTTGACACCGTTCCTCTCTCTCTCTCCTGCAGAGCATATCCACACCGTAACAGGCCTATTATTATGTTTAGCTGTTTTATATGCTACTGCATTCTGGTGGTCACTTTCCAAAGAACTCAGGATTTTGTTTCTGGATAAAGCGTGCCTAACATGCTCCAACTGTGATCTAAGGGTGTATGGTTCGCGTCCTGTTGCCGACGCACTGGCGAGTCGGCTTGGAATCCATGCAAACAGAAAAATATCTTACCAGAAATTTAAGCTGTGGGTGTGTTATAAGAGAGACAGTCAAACGGTGTTGCTGACTTGCTGGCTTTCCTCTGGTCAACATTTCAGTATTGGGGATGGTGACAGATAGCTTTAGTAACTTGCCATAAATACAAGATACAAAAACAAATACGGCCAGACTAGAGTGGTCCAAGAGTTGACGATGGGTACTGTTGACTAACTGCCTTCCCTCTAGTCCATCATCTCAAAATTATGCGCAGATAACCCTAGTGTAATTTTTCGCGAAAATTCTAAACAAACAAACTTGTTTCTTCAATCTAAATGGTCTGTTTGTGCTTCCAAGTTTGTGATTCTTATCATGTTCAATCTCTTGACTGTACTTATTCGTGGGTGGCCCGGCATGGCCAGGTGGTTAGGGAGCTCGACTCACAATCTGAGGGTCGCGGGTTCGAATCCGTCCCATCAAACATGCTCGCCCTTTCAGCCGTGTGGGCGTTATAATGTGACGGTCAATCTCACTATTCGTTGGTAAAAGAGTAGCCCAAGAGTTGGCGGTGGGTGTTGAAGTATTAGGCTTCGTGGCAGCAATTTTTCTATGTAGACCATTAGTTCTAACAGACCTTTAGGGTTATGTTGCTGGTGTTAACTCCATGCTTATCTTGTCTTTCTCTGTGTAGACCATTAGTTCTATCAAACCTCTAGGGTTCTGATGCTTGTGTTAACTCCATGCCTGTCTTGTCTTTTTCTATGTAAACCATTTGTTCTAAAAACCTCTAGGGTTCTGTTGTTGGTGTTAACCATTACACTTACGTAAGTAACATGACAGGAACAGTTTTCGTTAAATCCCATAACTCGTTAAAGTTTTTCATACACACGATACTTTGTTAACTTTATCTGTCTTAGTAATTAGTTATAAAAATCATCATTTTTATCGGTAAGCAAATCATAAGCTTCGTTTTGTGTCACGATGAAATCCATTTCCGTTAATCAACCCATTCAAACGGTGGGTTGTTTCTCGATACATTTCACGAATGGCGCGTTGTTTCTTTGACACGTTTCACAAATGATGTGCGTGTGTGTGTTGTTTTCCGATATATATTTCATATCTAGGTGTTGTTTTCCGATATAT
>NW_013667682.1:0-13725 GCF_000517525.1 Limulus polyphemus | reverse complement strand
TAGGTGTTTTTTTCCGATATATATTTCATATCTAGGTGTTGTTTTCCGATATATATATTTCATATCTAGGTGTTGTTTTCCGATATATATATTTCATATCTAGGTGTTGTTTTCCGATATATATATTTCATATCTAGGTGTTGTTTTCCGATATATATATTTCATATCTAGGTGTTGTTTTCCGATATATATTTCATATCTAGGTGTTGTTTTCCAATATATATATGATTAGCAAACTACTTCTGTTTTGAAAGATAGATGAATGTATTTTTTAACCGACATTTTTCGATTCCTTAGGATCTTGGCGGAGTTTCAGACCCGGAAAGCTTACCGTATTTGTGTAAGGAATCGAGACTTGTTCAAATATCTGCTGGCAATTGTTCTGTTTGTTGTTGGCTACATGTCAGCTTGGACAGCTGTCGTGGTAGATAGCACCGCCGAAGGTCTCAACGTCCTGGAGAAACGCAACACTGTGGAGGGACTGATCTTTTTCACTTGCAGATCACTCTGGTGGGATTACGTTACTGAACTAGGCAAGTCAGACTGGTATTGAAATACATTCATTTGGAATTCGCCTGCTTTTAAATATCTTTAGATACGTTTATTCCGCCGTTCCTGGTGTACACTTGTCAACTTATGGTTGTCTCAAACGAAAGTTGTTTTTTCTTGTTTTTTTTTTATAAGGTTTGTCACACAAATTAGCATGAACGTCAGTAGGGACTGAATAACAAATCTTGTTCACACTTACAACCAACGCTGACAAACTGAAACTTAACTAAGCCTCGCTCTCCAAGTAGGCTTGGCTCAGTACGCCCAACTCTATCTTAAGATCGGAGAAGGCTTAGCGCTGTTGAAAGGATTTCGTGATAAGCGCGATCTCTATTATTAGGTTATTTCAAACGAATTGCGATGGTTTCTTTTATTATGTAAATATGATATTCTTCAGATGTGTCCTTAAACCATTCAGAAGCTTAATTTACATTTGAATAGATTTCAAGTTAAATAATGTCGTCCATTCAAGTTAACCTCTGTTGAAAAGTAAAGGTCAGAAAAATTTCATCAAATTAAGAATTATTCTAAAAACATTTTCGTGTCTATTTATATATTTCAGAGATGGAAAGAGATAATCAACTCTTGTTCTTAACCAATTGATTATGTGGTATTCTCAGATAAACTGTTTTCTGCACAAGTATCGGATAGGTAGGATTAACAACAGGAGAATCAAGCAGGAAAATTGTGAAGTAAACCTGAATTTAGCTAAAAGACCGAGTCTTGAGCTAAGAAATAAACATATTTTACCTGTGATGTAAAATGAAAAGCCATTAGTTGCAAAGCAAAAACTAAACACAGTGTGCATAATTGCGTAGATGCTGGGACAGTCACTTTCCTACTGCATCAGTAAATCATCAACAGTTGATGCTCGCAAGATGACCTTCCGTTGATCAGCTCACTCCTGGAACCAAGTAGGACTAAATGTAGCTCTGTTCTGACTAAACCCGACACCCTGTTCAAAAAGGTAATCTTGTTGTTGTTGTTTTTTTCCGAAAAATTATATATACGTTACGATATGAATGGTTATTCTCGTACAACAAAGGCTGTAACATCTAGATATCATCCACTCGGCCAGCGAAGGACAATGCATTCAACGACTTATTTCGACACAGTGTGAAGTTGCAGCAACATTCCCCTGGACAAAGTATATTCTACCTGCTAGAGAACAATAAAGTCACAAAAACAACTAGAAAACAATATCAATGGTTTTTTGAACCACGTGTTTATGCCACAACTCCACAGAAACAGACTAAACGAAAACGTTTATAAATTCCTATGTTAATAAAAGTAAATAGAAAACATGTGACATACCTGCATATTAAAGTTGTATAGTTTGTCCTTAATCCTTCGTAATCATGACATTGCTTTCATTATCGGTCTGCCTACCTCTATTTCTGAGAGTGTATCTGCCTTCTTGTCTGTCTATTTATCTATGTGTGAATGCATTCTTATCTATCTATTCAATTCCTCTAAAAACACACTGTCTTCGACATTAAAAGTCATGTGTGTATTGATCCTTCATATGTTGTTTGAATCACTAAATTTTTCTATTTTTTCATTATGCTCTTGCTGCTGAATTACATTCTTAGAACAAACAATGTATGTGAAGCTACCTAGCGGTGTTATTCTCCTCAGATATTGTGTGTGTGTGGAGCTACCTAGCGGTGTTATTCTCCTCAGATATTGTGTGTGTGTGGAGCTACCCAGCGGTGTTATTCTCCTCAGATATTGTGTGTGTGTGTGGAGCTGCCAAGCAGTGCTATGCTTCTTAAGTACTGTGTGTGTGTGTGGAGCTGCCAAGCAGTGCCATGCTTCTTAAGTATTGTGCGTGTGGAGCTGCCAAGGATTGTTATTTTCTTTAGATATTGTGTATGTGTGGAGCTACCAAGCGTTGTTATTCTCTTTATGTGCTGTTTGTGGAGTTATCCAGCGGTATTATTCTCTTGAACAAGTATAAGTACTCACCTTTGTTAAGATCTGGCCTCACAGTGTACGGAATGGAGTATTAAGACTTCAAGTAAGCAATATCTCGTCATGCTCTAATCAAATTGAGCTGCAAAGAAACATAAAATAATGGAACTTCATACTGACTTCCACAAAGAGAAGCGATACTCCATTTAGAATTCGAAAAACAATAGGTGCTAATTTCTGGTGAGTATTACCAGAAGTTCTCACTTGCTTCTACTCCAGACTGCATTAGTATTTACAGATGTTGTTTACAGAGTTATCCACGAATACAGAAGGGCAACTTCGGTAGCTCATTTAAATTTCCTGCATATGCAACAGTTTATAAAAGTCCTATGTTCGTGTATTTGTAAGTTGTGTAAATTTTAATACGAATATAGTCTTAACTGATCTCGTTAAAAATACTCTTTTACATTCTAATGGTCGTTAAGACAATCAACTTTAAAATTCGAAGGCTAAATCGTTCGAGAAAATTCAATTAAATAAAGGAGAAAAGTGCCAGTAATTTAGAATTGAGTCTGTTGAGTTTAGATATCTCCTACATTACAAAATAGCCTAATGTTTCTGTCAGGCGACCCAAAAGTAGTGTCATGCGCAATAGCGGTCTTAGTGGACGCCAGTCATGCACACAAAGACAATCATATCAAAGTCTACTAATGAATTGCAAACTAGTGGAGGATTTTAGGGGACCTCTCCCCCTCACAAAGAAAATTATATATATAATTAAGGATTAAATTAGACGCCTAACTATTATTTTAATTTATCAAATCTTGTAGCATTCTTGCAAGAGATAGAAACGATGAATGCATCTTTATTTTAAATGTTATTTTTAACTCACTAGTACGAAGCTCTCAAGTCCAGCACTCTTTACGTAAAGAATTCTCCAGACAGAAATTTGTTACATGAAGTTTCAGAACTTCAGGAAACTGGAGATCAAAGTTTGATCAACGTGACATCTTAAAAGATTAAGGACTTGCCGTGGGCTGTCTTACGTAAAGCTACCTGAATAATGGTCTAAGAATGCTGTGTTGCAGAGAACGTTTATTATAAACCAGACAGCCTAACTTTTGAAACTTCAGCTGTTCTTTGTATTTGAACTTTAAGAAAAGATTTTCAACCACGGATAAGCCATGTTCTGATATCGTGTAGAAAAAAAAAATGAGGGAGGTATTTTATTTGTTAGTAATATTGAAGCAAAATGTTAATAAATAAATAAAAATAAAACAACCGTGGTTAACTGAGACAGTTTTAAATTCTGTTATATAGATGATTCATTTCTTTTCGTTAAAAACACGCATAATAAAATGTTTAGAAGCGAAAAACTTTGGCAACAAATTCAGTGTCTCAATAAGCACATCGAGAACAAATCGGTGAAGAGGAAGAGCAAAACGATCAGATGTGTGGGGATGTAGAAAAAAAAGGGGGATCTGATCAGTGAGAAGGAAGAGTAAAACGATCAGATGTATCGGGATGTAGAAAAAAAGGGGGATCTGATCAGTGAGAAGGAAGAGTAAAACGATCAGATGTATCGGGATGTAGAAAAAAGAGGAATCTGATCAGTGAGAAGGAAGAGTAAAACGATCAGATGTGTCGGGATGTAGAAAAAAGATGAATCTGATCAGTGAGAAGGAAGAATGAAGCAATCAGATGTATGGGGATGTAGATAAAAGGGGGATCTGATCAGTGAGACGGAAGAGTTAAACTATCACATGTATGGAGATGTAGAAAAATTAGGAGATCTGATCAGTGAGACGGAAGAGTTAAACTATCACATGTATGGGGATGTAGAAAAATTAGGAGATCTGATCAGTGAGACGGAAGAGTTAAACTATCACATGTATGGGGATGTAGAAAAATTAGGAGATCTGATCAGTGAGACGGAAGAGTTAAACTATCACATGTATGGGGATGTAGAAAAATTAGGAGATCTGATCAGGGAGAAGGAAGAGTAAAACGATCAGGTGTGTAGGGGTGTAGAAAAAAAGAGGAACGAATCAATGAGGAGAAAGAGCAAAAAAGATCAGATCTGCGGAGATACAGAAGGGTCTTGGTAAGACGTTAAAACATGGGGAGTTGTACAAAACGAGTGCTATCCTCAAAATTATTGAGGGGGGGGGGCGTCCGTATGTTTTAAACCCCGTTTTTAAAATCGTTTAGGCACCAACTTTCTTCTTAGTTGCTGACTGTTTTTAATTAGAGGGTCCTCAGTAACAAAAATAAACAAATAAAAATACCATCATCATTGCAGTTAATCCGATTAATTAACATTTACGTAATATTTTTTTTTATGTTGAATATTTCAATCAGCAATAAACATAATACTACTCAATACAATGCAATATATATGGACACCACTGGTAGTGACCAGTATAAAAACAAGTCGATAATTTGAGAAACATTAATGGGTAGAAAAAAAATGAGATCTTTGACTAAATAAACAGGAAAGCCGGGAAGTAAAACGAAAAGTTCATTGAAGAGGTGTGAATGCATAAGATCCAAAAGGAAACAAGATAAACGAACACTGTTACTTTTAATAACTGTAGAACATCTAGTCGGAAACATCGCTAACAACGAGAGTATCAGACTGATGACGTAGTCAAAGAAACATTTGTAGTTTGCCCGTTACTAATAGTTAAGACTATTTGATATTAATTGTAATTAATATCTTTAAAATTTTAATAACTCTTCTTGTAGACGATATAACATAATTTCGTACACAATTAACCTCAAAATAAATAGACTGTAACCTCATAATTCATACTCCAATAAAATTAAAATTGAGTCGAGTAAAATTGCCGGATGACTAAAGTGTGAATTTCAACCCAATTGAGATTCCTCCTGGCGACTGATGTGTGAACTCCATTTCCTAAGTAAGATCTTCCTAGTAATAAATCTGTGAACTTCGCTCCATAATAGCGTTCCTCCTGTCAACTAATGTGTAAACTTCAAACTAAATGGGGTTCCTCCTACCAACTAACTTGTAAATTCCACTCCCTAAAAAGGTTCCTCCACTACTGTGTGAACTCCATCCCCTAAAATAGGTTCCTCCTAGTAAAAACGTAATTAGATTCCCTAATGAGATTCCTTTTGGTGACTGACGTGTCAATTCCACTTCCTAATGAAATTCCTCCTGGCGACTAACGTGTGAACTTCACTCCAAATAGGGTTCCTTTCGGCGATTAACGTGTCAACTCCAATTCCTAATAAATTTCTTTTTAGGTGACTAATATGTGCACTTCTTCCCAAATGAGGCTCCGTCTGGTGACAAATTTGTGAGCTACACTCCTTAATAGAAATATTCGTGTCACTAATATTAGGTCAATTGGTTTCATTACTTCGTCATATTTCAGCATTTAAGGCTTTAACATTAAAGTTGTTTGTATATATTTAAACAAACAAAAAATTGAATAATTATTTAATAGTTTTAGTCTAAAGTAAAACTACTTGGGAAAATTTTCCAAATCGTGTGCCGTATATCCAAGGGATTGTGTTTCAATTAAAACACTACAACTGAGCAGCCAGTAAACCCGCGCTTTCTCTGGGACGAAAAATAAACAATAATTAATTGGATTTCTAACGGCCAAATTGAAATTCCGTTTCGTTAAAAAACAAAAAAGGAAATAAAAATCATGCCTCACGAGACAACGATTTCATCAGGAAGTTTATATACTGGTTTTTTTCACTTCGTAGAAGGTTGAAGTCGCATACTGATAATACGTTTATCTGTTCTTTCTTTATACTGAATTATTTGATCCTAAGCCTTATCAGACACGTAACGGACAAATTTTAAATGGATTAATAAAGTTCGTGGGTTATTGAAAAAAAAAGGGGAAGAAATTATTTTATTTTAGGACGTAAATAGATTGATATCACTTTCAGTTATGTGGGGGGGGAGGTGGTAATTAATTTTTGTAATTAAGGAGCTTTAAGAAACGAAACTGGCAGTAGCCTAAATTTATGTCCGTTATCACCACAAGAATCTTGGGTGATCGTTCAACTTCGTGATAACTGTTGCTTTTTTTAACCAATAACTGTTTTACCACTTATATAACTTTAACTCGTACAACTTCAGTATAACGTGAAACTGTTAGTTTCATTGACCAGTAAATGCTAGACAGCTCATACAAATTGTTGGTGTTCCATAGCAGAAATGATGATATAATTAAGTCGACAGAGAAAGGTACAACCGGGCAACATTGCCTTCTCTATATTTCATTACTATCAGGTTAGATAATTCCATCTATAATTAAGTCGACAGAGAAAGGTACAACTGGGCAACATTCGTTGCTATCAGGTTAGATAATTCCATCTATAATTAAGTCGACAGAGAAAGATACAACTGGGCAACATTCGTTACTATCAGGTTAGATAATTCCATCTATAATTAAGTCGACAGAGAAAGATACAACCGGGCAACATTCATTACTATCGGGTTATATAATTCCATCTATAATTAAGTCGACAGAGAAAGGTACAACTGGGCAACATTCATTATTATCAGGTTAGATAATTCCATCTTGTTTCTTAGAATGTTATTTTATGTCATATATTTCTTAGCCTATCGTCCAAGGATAAAGAAGTAAAACGTCATTGTTTATTAACATCTTGCATTTTGTTGAGGAACCTGAAATGTTAATGTATTTAATGAATTTCTCAATTAAGCCGATCAAACGAATTAATCTCTATAGTTTACGAATATGATATTTATATAAACATATAAATACTTGTGTCAGATGTATGAATTATCTTTCATTGGTGAAATTATTTTACAGAAATTACGTATTTTCTACTGACAGGTGAGCCTGCCATCATTACTTTCAACGTATTTGTTTCTGTCAGGTGAGCCTACCATCATTACTTTCAAGGTGTTTTCTTCTGACAGGTGAGCCTACCATCATTACTTTCAACGTATTTGTTTTTGTCAGGTGAGCCTACCATGATTACTTTCAACGTATTTTCTTCTGACAGGTGAGCCTACCATCATTACTTTCAACGTATTTGTTTCTGTCAGGTGAGCCTACCATCATTACTTTCAATGTGTTTTCTTCTGACAGGTGAGCCTACCATCATTACTTTAACGTGTTTTCTTCTGACAGGTGAGCCTACCATCATTTCTTTCCACGTATTTTCTTCTGACAAGTGAGCCTACCATCATTACTTTTAACGTATTTTCTTCTGACAGGTGAGCCTACCATCATTACTTTTAACGTGTTTTTTTATGACAGGTGAGCCTACCATCATTACTTTCAACGTATTTTCTTATGACAGGTGAGCTTAATTGACGTGTTTAACAAGTTTTATTCCGATAGATAAGCTTGGCTTCACGTCCTTAATATGTTTTCTTCCGATAGATAAGCTTGGCTTCACGTCCTTAATATGTTTTCTTCCGATAGATAAGCTTGGCTTCACGTCCTTAATATGTTTTCTTCCGATAGGCGAGCTTGGCTTCATGTTTTTCGGCATCTATTTAACCTATCGCATCAGGAACGCAAAAACGGATTATTTTCGAGAGAAAACCGTGCTTTGTGCTGCCATCTATATCGAAGTGATTGTCTCTTTTATAATACACGCAATCAGGTAAGCAAAATTGTTTTACTTTTAATAGAATGGGAACTTTAATCCAAAACGTTCTCCCTCTAGATGACATTCAACGTAAGCTTTTTTGTTCTTTTCAATAGTAGAAGATCAGTCGGTACGTTTCGGTGGTTTTGTTTTCAGAACCAAATTAAAATTTTCATCGTCACATCCACTCAGTTCATTATTTTATTTCACCCTCTGGTGGTACAAACAGAATTGTACGCTTCGTAAGCTTAATAAATTATGGTACGTTCTCCGTGTTTCTTAACAAAGTGTAACAGAATGTATAGTTAATTGAAACTGTTTTATAATTTTCATCAACGACACCAATTTGTTCTTTTTCTAAAATTGTGGATTAATTTGAGAACATCTCTGTTAATGAGTAATGATTTTCTTCTCGTGATAACATACGAATCTCTTGTTCGATGACGGCTGAAACCTCCGCTGTAACAAATCAACCACATACCAAGATATAAAGCGCGTGAGGTTTATGATATACACGTGACTTGCGAGATTTGATTTATAATTTGTGTTCTTTTGTGATATTTCAAAAGTCTTGCGTTCTCTTCTATCAATTCAAAACCGTTACCCATTTCATGTATTGATTGGCGTATTTAATGTCCAATAGGGAAAAACTTTACACTTTCATGGATCGCGGTAACTTTACCCATTTCATGTATTGACTGGCTTATTTAATATCCAATAGGGAAAACTTTACACTTTCATGGATCGCGGTAACTTTACCCATTTCATGTATTGATTGGCTTATTTAATATCCAATAGGGAAAAACTTTACACTTTCATGGATCGCGGTAACTTCTAGTTACATACCGCACCCACGGTATCGTGTTCTGAACATAATATGACTAAAGAACTAGAAGATATTCTGTTCCTAACTTAATGTGACTAAACACGATTACTACACCTACATGTTATTACGTTCTCAAAGTAATGTGACTAAACACGATTACTACACCTACATGTTATTACGTTCTCAACTTAATGTGACCAAACACGCTTACTACACCTACATGTTATTACGTTCTCAAAGTAATGTGACCAAACACGCTTACTACACCTACATGTTATTACGTTCTCAACTTAATGTGACCAAACACGCTTACTACACCTACATGTTATTACGTTCTCAAAGTAATGTGACCAAACACGCTTACTACACCTACATGTTATTACGTTCTCAAAGTAATGTGACTAAACATGCTTACTACACCTACATGTTATTACGTTCTCAAAGTAATGTGACCAAACACGCTTACTACACCTACATGTTATTACGTTCTCAAAGTAATGTGACCAAACACGCTTACTACACCTACACGTTCTTATGTTCTCAACCTAATGTCACTAAACACGCTTACTACACCTACATGTTATTATTTCTCAACTTAATGTGACTAAACACGCTTACTACACCTACACGTTATTATTTCTCAACGTAATGTGACTAAACACGCTTACTACACCTACATGTTATTACGTTCTCAAAGTAATGTGACCAAACACGCTTACTACACCTACATGTTATTACGTTCTCAAAGTAATATGACCAAACACGTTTACTACATCTACACATTATTATATTCTCAACGTAATGTGACTAAACACGCTTACTACACCTATACGGTATTATGTTCTCATCGTAATGTGACTAAACACGCTTACTACACCTACACGTTCTTATGTTCTCAACCTAATGTCACTAAACACGCTTACTACACCTACACGTTATTAATTCTCAACGTAATGTGACAAAACACGCTTACTACACCTATACGTTATTATGTTCTCATCTTAATGTGACTAAACACGCTTACTACACCTACACGTTATTAATTCTCAACGTAATGTGACAAAACACGCTTACTACACCTATACGTTATTATGTTCTCAACTTAATATGACTAAACACGCTTAGTACACCTACACGTTATTAATTCTCAACGTAATGTGACAAAACACGCTTACTACACCTATACGTTATTATGTTCTCAACTTAATATGACTAAACACGCTTACTACACCTACACGTTACTGTGTTCTCAACGTAATGTGACTAAAGACGCTTACTACATCCACACGTTATTAATTCTCAACGTAATGTGACTAATTACGCTTACTACACCTACACCTTATTATGTTCTCAACTTAATGTGACTAAAAACGCTTACTACACGTTATTATGTTCTCAACTTAATGTGACTAAAAACGCTTACTACACCTACACGTTATTATGTTCTCAACGTAATGTGACTAAACACGTTTACTACAACTACACGTTATTATTTCTCAACGTATTGTGACTAAACACGCTTGCTACACCTACACGTTATTGTGTTCTCAACGGAATTGACTAAACACGTTTACTACACCTACACGTTATTATGTTCTCAACGTAATGTGACTAAACACGCTTACTACACCTACACGTTATTATTTCTCAACTTAATGTGACTAAACACGTTTACTATAACTACACGTTATTATTTCTCAACGTATTGTGACTAAAGACACTTACTACACCCGCACGTTATTGTGTTCTCAACGTAATGTGACTAAACACGCTTACTACAACTACACGTTATTATTTCTCAACGTATTGTAACTAAACACGCTTGCTACACCTACACGTTATTATTTTTCAACTTAATGTGACTAAAGACACTTACTACACCCGCACGTTATTGTGTTCTCGACGTACATGTTCTGATTTTCTTTTCTTCCAGGCACTCAATGAGATTCTCCTTGGGCCCAGATTTTATATACTTTCTGTTCTTCATCCGATGCCAACTGACGGTTTCTGGTATTCTAATTGTAATCTTTGGTCCAAAGGTAAAATTTAACGTTCTTTGTCTGACTTGTTACGTCTCGTTCATTACAGTAACAATAAAACGCTTATATGTATTTATTAAGCTTACCATCTGCTAAACTGTTGACCCTACTCTGTCACACGAGAATCTTTTCTCGAGATGGCTGATGTAACACAAGATCACAAGATTGTTTACAAGCTTTCTGCTATAGTTACGGCTGTTTGGTATTCTCAGATACACTTATAACCTGACAGGTGTGAACAGTGACTGTTATAACTAGAGAACATTATGTAGAATTTCATACCTGGTTGATTTGAAAGAAGAGACTGGGTTTAATTTGGCAGTGAAAAAAAAAAAGTAACTCTTTAGGAAACAGGAGACAAACATACTAAATTTAATACGCCATCTTTACACAAAATGAAAGCAATGCTGTTTACCGGAAACTGGTGAGAGATTTCTACCAGCCAATATCCGGGTTTTGACTGAGAGAGTTAATTAACAACTGTATAGAAAGTAAAATAGGTCATTCCATCTAGAGTTCAAGCAATGCGTCTACGTCGCTTTTTATTATCTCATATAAAAAATAGAGAGAATTTAACCTCCAGGTATCGCTAACTCCTCACACTGTTGACTTTGATATAAAGACTTCCTTACAAACTAAAGTACGTAGTTCTATAATGACGTCTTTCTTGGAAACATCTGAGGAGATTAAAGGGAAATAATCTAAGACAGTGTGTAACTAGAACACTAACAAGTTAGACTCGTACTTCTTTCCTGTTAAGCCTACAGTAACGCTTAATCGCGCGTACGATTTGGGGAAAACTTTGAAAACGTTCAGTGAATATAAAAGGAAAGCAAAAGCAGCATCTGGTATGTCACAGCTGCATCATTTGCCTCTTTTAAACTTGTTAGCATGCTTATTAAAAAAAAAAAGAGGTCATACTTGAAAACAGCTGAAGTACCATATGAATTTAAAAGTCCTAGATGTAATTCTCAGTATGTAGGCTAGACCACCAGATGGCTAGAAATACGCATAAAACCATAAAAGGTTAGTGATTAATGATCATGAATCGAGCATACGGGACCATGTGCTAGGCTAGTGTGATTTAGCTATACATCACAGTTTGTTTAAGATTCTCGCTAGAAGGCGAGATTATAAGAGAGATTGATTAACAAACTTAAACTAGAGCAGAACGAAATTGTTGCAAGTTCTTAAAACTGTTATTACTAGGTAGTATTTTCATGCTGGTAATTCACCTACAAACCCTTTATTTTTGCACTTCAACTTATTAAGTTTGCTTCTGAAAGTTGGACCGGGCGTGGACTTGTAGTTGGCGTGTTTTGCTGCGGATAGAAAAAGGTCCAGTGTTCGAGACACGATGCTACTGAATCTGCTATACATTTTCAGCTGTGAGATAGTTATAAAAATGATGCTAATTCCCTCTACTTGGTTTAAAAAGCTGGACAAAGGACCATCTTGTGACGGCAGATACTGCTGGCTAGCTGCTTCCCGTTAGTCAGTAGTTTAAAATTACGGATGGCTGTGTCTGAACTCTAGGGTTTTCTGACCTGGTAATTTAGTTCATTTATGCAAATGTACCACTGAATTTAAAAAATTAGAATTTTAATTTGATCTGAAAGCTTTAGGGCAAATCAGCCTGGTGGTTAGGGGGCGCTCGACTCGCAATCTGTGGATCGCGGCTTCGAATCCCCGTCACACCGAACATGCTCACCCGTTCAGCCGAGGGTCGTTATAAGTGACAGTCAATCCCACTATTCGTTGGTAAAAGAGTTAGCGGTGGGTGATGTTGACTAGCTGCCTTCCCTCTAGTATATCACTGTTAAATAAGGGATGGCTAGCTCAGATAGCCTTCGTGAGCTTTGCGCGAAATTCAAAACCAAACCAAACTTAGGGGCTATTATTTTGAAGTCTGCTTTATGTATGTTCATAAATTTTTTTTACAACTTAATGATCGGTAGTAAACACAAAAAAATGAAAAACTAAAATGAAAGCTTGCTTTCTTTACAGGTAACTTAACAGTTAGAAGTTTCTAACTTACTGTAAATAACTATGGTAGGTAGTTGACTACTAATTAGAAACATATTAGGCATAACGGTATTGGACCAAGTTAGTAGGTAGCATGCTCGAAAATTCAGGGTTCGAAATACATTGCCGTAAAAACGAGCTCATCACTTTGAGACCGTGAGAGCGTCATAAGAGTGACGATCACATCCCACTTTTCGGTCAGATAAGAGTATCACAAAAATTGACGGTGCGTGCTGTTGCCTAGCTACCTAATGTCTAGTCTGTAAGTTCAAAATTAGGGACTATTATGCGCAGATATTGCTTGTGTAGTTTTGAGTGAAATTGTGAAACAAACAAACAAATAGTTTTAACGTTATTAAGCACATAACACTACTTTAGATTATTACGTGTTTGTACATAATAAAACACATTCAAACTTACAGTTAGTGTACAAGCGGCATTGCAAGCGCATTAATCTTACATGTGATAAATGCCATTTCATTATAGCAAATTAAACCAATTGAACTCTAAAAGGACCAGAAGCATGAAATAAATGAAAATTAGAATTCTTTGGGTGGAAGAGTTTATCAGTGTTTTAGTTATCATGGTTCTATCGTGTAATATATATCAAAACATACTCACCAGAAAGAAAGGAAACACATCCAGTCCTTTCTTTCTGGTGACATGTGTGCCAAAAACACATCCAGTCCTTTCTTTCTGGTGTCATGTGTGCCAATAACACATCCAGTCCTTTCTTTCTGGTGTCATGTGTGCCAA
>NW_013667681.1:217196-218947 GCF_000517525.1 Limulus polyphemus | reverse complement strand
AAAGTTAGGCTACTGAAGAAGCAAGCAGTCATAGTCATATCGAAAGTTAGGCTATGGAATAAGCAAGCAGTCATAGTCATATCGAAAGTTAGGCTATGGAAGAAGCAGGCAGTCATAATCATATCGAAAGTTAGGCTACTGAAGAAGCAGGCAGTCATAGTCATATCGAAAGTTTGGCTACTATAGAAGCAGGCAGTCATAGTCATCTTGAGAAGAAGAAATGGTGTCCATTCTAAAAACAGGTGTGATTTCACACCTTTAAATGTGTGAAGTAGTGATACATCAAAAATGTTGTGTTCACATTCTTTGTCAGAAAAAGTGATTTCACTCACACATTAGAATTATGTAATATGAAAGTGATTTCACTTGCACGTTAGAATTATGTAATGTTAAAGTGATTTCACTCGCACATTAGAATTATGTAATAGTGTTACGACAGCGGAAGTCATGCGACGCTGGAGTTTCTAGAAGGATCATGACTATTCCTGGCAACTCTAGTCTTTTCTAGGCGCCCTCTTTTTTGTATATAAGCCCGGCAAATAATTGCAGATGGAGATATAGAGACAGATAATTGAGTCAAGCGAGCAGTAGTGACCGTAAGTAAAGTGCGTGAATCGTTGTGAATTATAGCGTGTGTTAAGTTAAAGTGACTGTGGAAATTCTGTGTATTGCAAAGTTGTATTGAGAAAGAATAAACTAGTTTTATTTAAGAAAGGACTTGTATCGCTGAAGTTTCTCGGGAAGAATTTATACCGGAAATTAACAAACGACGAGAGACTTAACAATATTAAAGTTATTTCACTCGCACTTTAGAATTACGTAATATTAAAATTCTTGAGTATCCGCTTGTTTGTTAATTTCCGGTAGAAATTCTTTCCGAGGAACTTCAGTGATACAAGTCCTTTCTTGATTAAACCAGTTTATTCTTTCTCGATACAAACTTTTAGTACACTGTCAGTGCGTTTCTCGTCATTTTCAACTTGACGACTTTTATAATACACGCTATAAATCACAGCGATTCACAATCTCGATAACTTATCATGACTACTGTTCGTTTTAACCAAACATTCCTTTCCCCAGGCTTTCTCTGCCAGGCTTACATACTAAAAAAGAGGACGTCTCGAACAAACTCGGGCTTACCCGATAATTTATGATCATTCGAGAAATTCATCACGTGTTACCAGCGTCACGTGACTTCCGCTGTCGTAACAAAGTGATTTCACTCGCACGTTAGAATTATGTAATATTAAAGTGATTTCACTCGCACGTTAGAATTATGTAATATTAAAGTGATTTCACTCGCACATTAGAATTATGTAATATTAAAGGGTAGTTTTTATAGAAAGCCATACTTCACATGTGTAAGATCAATTATGAATGTCTACATTTTGAAAAGCTAGTATTTTCTAAAAATAATGTTACGACAGCGGAAGTCACGCAACGCTGAGAGCATGCACGCTGGAGTTTTTCGAAGAATCATGAATTTTCCTGGCAACTCTAGTTTGTTCCAGGCGCCCTCTTTTTTACTATATAAGCCCGGCAAATAAAGCCAGCGAAAAAGATAGAATTGCATATATAGATATGAAGATAGATAATTGAGTCTGTTTGTTTGAAGTTAAGCACAAAGCTACACAATGGGCTATCTGTGCTCTGCCCACCACGGGTATCGAAACCCGGTTTCTAGCGTTGTAAGTCCGCAGACATACCGCTGTGCCACTGGGGGGCAATAATTGAGTCAAGCGAACAGTAGG
>NW_013667681.1:209460-216986 GCF_000517525.1 Limulus polyphemus | reverse complement strand
AGTTAAAGTGACTGTGGAAATTCTGTGTATTACAAAGATGTATCGCGAAAGAATAAACTAGTTTTAATTAAGAAAGGACTTGTTCCTCGCTGAAGTTTCTTGGAAAGAATTTATACAGGAAATTAACAAACGAACAGAGACGTAACAATAAGTTCATAAGACTTTAGTTATCATTAAGTTATAATAATGTAAATTATTTTTTTAACAGTTTGTTCTTATTTCTACATACCTTTTACGACTTTTCATTCGTTTACAAATTCACACTTTTACGTGAGTAGCAGGAGTCTAAACTTTCATTTGTTGTAAAATTACGCCGATAAGGGTGTAAATACCAACCTTGTCAACAACAAAACTCGTGTTTTTTGGAATCACAATTTTCTTCCTTAAATGTGCACTGATGGATAGAACAGACTCGTTAGGTTTTTCCTTGTAAGATGAGATTAGAAACTTCGAAGTCAGGAGAGACTTGCAAGAAACCACCAGTGACCAATGGTGTTGGCTTGAAAAAAAAGTGATACATAGTAAGAGTCAGTCAAAGTATTAATTAGTTTCCTGATCTCTCTCTGGAACAAAAGACCACGTATTTCAACTTATATTGAAGTGTGAACTGTATAAGTAGAAAACAAAGCTGCTCATATTTTGTAAAAGTACGTAAATTTCCACATACAAAGCCCCCCAGTGGCACAGCAGTATGTCTGCGGACTTATACCGCTAGAAACCGGGTTTCGATACCCGTGGTGGGCAGTGCACAGATAGCCCTTTGTGTAACTTTGTGCTTAATAACAAACAACAACAACCACATACAAAACTAGAATCCAATAAGTTTTCTTTTGATTGTTAGTCTTACTTAAGTTAGACAAGTTTATTTTAACTGTAATAAAAACGTGTTAGTTTAGTAAGAATTCCCTATTTCCACCCTTTCTAAACTTTATAGTTTCAATATAATAAAACTGGCAAATGCCAGAACCAGTTTAGTTGAAGGGGTTATCAAGTGTCAGTTTTGACAATTTCTGTTCATGAGAAACACGATACACCAGTGGTCTCCATACTGGGCCACTTCAGGTGAGCCAGGCCGAGAATGTGTTTCTTGAAGAATACATTATTCCTCAAATACAGTTTTGTTTAGTATGCAATGTTTCGTCGTAATGCGGTCCACGAATCAGGCTTTCGAGGGTCTGATGTGGTATGCGGATCGCCAGCTAGGAGCCGCTGCAGTACGCGAAAAACTTTTTAGATAAAACTTTAAATATTCGGTGGTAAAGAAAAGGTAATAAAACAGAAAAATATTTTAAAGATCATTTCAAATGTTTTGGCAACAGTCACTAAAATGTATCACTTACCTAGAAAAACAGAAAAGAATAATCACAAACCTTAAATACAGCTATAAAGGTAAGCCTACGTGATAAATGGAAATAGTACTTAATATATTAGTGACCGTGATTTTTCAATTATTTTCGTACTTTTTGTCACATCATATAATATTTATTCTGATTCATTATATTTCGAAATTTCTGGTCTACATTTCCATGTATGGGAAGAAACAAACCTCAATATCATCCCTCAAGTAACATATAAATGTATTAAATATCATATTTTTATTCTTTTTCAAATATATTCTTGTTTATTACACTATTAACATCATAGAAATCTAATTAAGGAATGATGCTGCAACTCTTCGCTTATGTTTTTGAAATTCGAAGTAATAAAACTAGAGTTGGTAAAAGAGTAGCCCAAGAGTTGGCGGTGGGTGGTGATGACTAGCTGCCTTCCCTCTAGTCTTACACTGCTAAATTAGGGACGGCTAGCGCAGATAGCCCTCGTGTAGCTTTGCGCGAAATTCCAAAACAAACAAACAAACAATAAAACTAGAAAGATACTACAGGTTTAAACATCGTAATAAAACTAGAAAGATACTACAGGTTTAAACATCGTAATAAAACTAGAAAGATACTACAGGTTTAAACATCGTAATAAAACTAGAAACATACTACAGGTTTAATCATCGTAATAAAACTAGAAACATACTACAGGTTTAAACATCGTAATAAAACTAGAAACATACTACAGGTTTAAACATCGTAATAAAACTAGAAACATACTACAGGTTTAAACATCATAATAAAACTAGAAAGATACTACAGGTTTAAACATCATAATAAAACTAGAAAGATACTACAGGTTTAAACATCATAGTTTGAACTGTGCTTAAATAAATAAATAAATAAGCTTATATAAATAAGTGTTATTTTTTGCAAAACACTACACTCCTGAGGATGACGCAATAGTATATGTCGAAATATGTAAAGTGTATGAGATTGTTTTCAGGTTTAATCAGGGTTTTTTATCACTTTTTAACTTTGTACAGTAAGCTATTATTTTAGTAATGTGGAGACTGGAAACAATATCATTTTTATAGAATTGTGTATAAAATAATCGTTGTTTTTTTTTTAAATTTAGTTTTTAAGATTCATAATTAAGTTTGTAGCAATTTTCTCTTAGTAAACTGCCAGACTTACGTGGTCACATGTTCGGGAGGGATCGTCATCGACTTTGAAGTGATCGTTCTAACAAGTTGTGTCGTTTTTCGAGGCGGAAGTTCTTAATTATATTGTGTACTGTTGCTTTATAGAAACTCGAATACAACATGTTTTGTGTATTACCTCAGAGGAATAAAAGATCAAAGGCAACAAAATGTAAAATTAGATCTCTCTTCGTAATCACATAGTCCTCAAATTTCATACTATCTTGTTGTTGGAAAGGCTAATTTACATTTCATTATACCTTCGTTAATATTTTATCAAGCAGAAATTCCACGTGCCTCATAAACTGGGGAATGAGTTTGTTTGTTCCATACCTATACATCTAAACAAGTATTTAGGAATCCAGTGAGGAATGAGTTTGTTTGTTCCATACCTATACAACTAGACAAGTATTTAGGAATCCAGTGAGGAATGAGTTTGTTTGTTCCATACCTATACATCTAAACAAGTATTTAGGAATCCAGTTCTAATTTACTCTTCGCTTCAAAATATGCTAATTTTCAATCTCTAACGTTTTTGATTTTTTTATTGATATCTTTAAATAATCTTCGTAGAATTTATTCAGAACCAAACTTTCTTATTAACTCTCTATATTTTACATATTTCAATGATTCTCTTCGGAGAGCCAGCTTTTTATGAATTACAAACACGTTTTCAAATATATTTGTGCAAATTATTGCCTTACAAATTAACATAAACCAGTAAAGATAGGGAAATTGTTATGGAAACACAAAAGCATGAAATTTTAACTTCACGCATGACTTGAGCGTGTAAACTTGCCTTATTTCTTCTGTAAAATAACTCACGAAATAGCAAATTGGTTGAGGATTGGTTACATGTGTTACGCTGCGTTTAAATTAAATCTATGTGATTTCATATTGGAATGTTGTCTCCAAATCCTCCAACACAATATAGAGGTTAAGTATAATATACTAAAATAACAATATAGAGGTTAAGTATAATATACTAAAATAACGATATAGAGGTTAAATATATTATACTAAAATAACAATATAAAAGTTAAGTGTATTATGCTAAAATAACAGTATAAAAGTTAAGTGTATTATGCTAAAATAACAGTATAGAGGTTAAGTATAATATACTAAAATAACAATATAGAGGTTAAGTATAACAAACTAAAATCATTTTGTAGCTTCATCACTTCGTTACAACCCATGTCAGGTCATGCTCTATCTAACGACCGTGCATCTTGTCAATAGCTCTGCAGCACTATTTCTATTACAAATGGACCCATCCTAAAGCTGGTATGTTTAAAGCACGCACTTCCTCCCTGTAGACTTTCCATAATCCATTTAATGTACGAGGACACTGATTTCCCGGCGCGCGTTTCAATATTATGATCGCATTTATAGATACTGCATCCGGCGACTTGACCAGTATGGAATAGTACGAATACCCATTTTAGTTTCCAGCTCCTTGAGGTATACTACAGTTGAATGGATGCATCGTGGAAGAAACATATGTACCCGCGAGTTGTGTCGCTTTTCAAGGCGGAATTTCTTCTTAATTATATTGCGTACTGTTGCCTGGCGTGAAAAGCTTTTGCCACTGACATTTGTGGTAATGGATTCTCTCCTTTTACAAACTTTACATATCACAGCTTGGATACGTCTTTTGTAAGTTCTTGTGGATGGTCTTGGTGCCTCAAGTTGATCTATATTATTTTGTTTTCAAAGACAATTAAATACAAGGGATATCCCTGTCTCGGAAATTCTAAATCCAAGATCTGACGCGCCTTTATTATCTGAGAGTATGAATATTTTACGTGAGAAGGGGATGCCACATACTCTTCCCAAAAGCGATCAATTTTGGGTGGCATCAAGTAACATCAAATAATGTCAAAATGTAGTTATGATACATTCTGTTCCACAGTGAATTCAAAATCATTTTAATATATCGTACTCAGCCCGCTGTTTCTTAAGGTATTGTGTCAGTAACATTCTATCAGTTTTCTTATCACTCGCGAAAAGTGGGAAGCTAATAGATATATATATACATTGTGTGCAGCCCGATTAATGTGTTTGTACATTTCTCTTACTTTAAAAACATTAAAACCAAACTATGTTTTCCTAAAGAACCAAATTATAATTCCAAGACAGTTGTTTTCTCCATCTACAAACAGTGTGCATTCTTTACTTCGTGTCCAATAGATTCTTTGAGAACGAAAATGTAAGTAATGCTAGTTACGATTCACGAGCTATTATTATTGGCTAAAATAACATCATAGAGACTTCTTAACTTCTCACAATACCTGATCGAAACTGTTTATTATATGCCAAAATATCAATACCATACTGTTCAGAATTTCAATAGATTTTTGAAAGCTTATAATTACTTTTCTTTTTCATTTTTCCATCAAAAATGATATTTTCATTTTCTAGCTGTAACTACCATCGAGGACTTTGTGGAGACAACTATCGTCCTCAAGAAGGACAAGAACAATGAACTTGGAATCAGTGTCACTGGAGGAAACGACACCTATTTGGTAAGATATTCAAACGTAAGAGCCTAAACTGGTGAAGCTGAAATTGGTGACTGACCACATAAATAATTTCTAAGTCAGGGTAAGTTTGTAAGTCTAAAAATGAGAATTGACAGTAAATACTGTGAATAAGCCACCGAACCAATGCTAGAATATAGACAATTATAGCTGCAGTAGTCTGTCTCTTCACTTATTTTTAAACTCAAAGCTTCACAATGATCTACCCACGTTGTGTTTAACGCAGGGATTGAACCTCGAAGTTTACCATTATAAGCCCTCAATATTACCGTTGAGCAACCGGGGAGCAATTTGTTTATTATTGAAATTTACATTAGTATTAATTCTCCCTTCGAAGCTCCGTTCTTGACTCTTTTCAGAGTTTATGAAACATACGCTAAGGAAATTGAAGCTTTAGGGAACACACAAAAAGAAGATTGAAACTTTATGAAACATACACAAAGGTTTGAAATTTTATGAAACATAAACTAAGGTTTGAAACTTTATGAAACAGAAAGTAAGGAGACTGAAACTTTATAAAACACATACTAAGGAGATGGAAACTTTATGAAACACACACTGAGAAGATTGAAACTTTATGAAACAGAAACTAAGAAGATTGAAACTTTATGAGACACACAATAAGGAGATTGAAACTTTATGAAACACATACTAAGAAGATTGAAACTTCATGAAAGATACACTAAGAAGATTGAAACTTTATGAAACACACACTAAGGAGATTGAAACTTTATGAAAGATACACTAAGAAGATTGAAACTTTATGAAACACACACTAAGTAGATTGAAACTTTATAAAAGATACACTAAGGAGATTGAAACTTTATGAAACACACACTAAGTAGATTGAAACTTTATGAAACACACACTAAGGAGATTGAAACTTTATGAAAGATACACTAAGGAGATTGAAACTTTATGAAACACACACTAAGTAGATTGAAACTTTATAAAAGATACACTAAGGAGATTGAAACTTTATGAAACACACACTAAGGAGATTGAAACTTTATGAAAGATACACTAAGGAGATTGAAACTTTATGAAACACACACTAAGATGATTGAAACTTTATGAAACACATACTAAGGAGATTGAAACTTTATGAAACATACACTAAGGAGATTGAAACTTTATGAAAAATACACTAAGAAGATTGAAACTGAATATATTTAAAGCAAACTTGGGTAATTATTTAACAGTCAGCAAAATAGTTTAGTTCAATATATTTAAGACTAAAATGTTTTTCTTGATATATTTAAGACTAAAGTTTTTTTCATGTTACCTACGAACTGCAGTTTGTCTCGAAATTTCGAGCAGGGTTACCAATAGGGCAATGTTCGTATAGCAGTTATTTATTTTGACCTGATAGACAGGAGAGAAGACAGCTACTCAGCAGCACTCACCGCCAAATCTTAGGCTACTCTTGTCTTATCAAATAGTCGAATTGGACCATCACTCTTATAGTACATCCATGGCCCCAAAGTGCGAACACGTTTGTACGTCGAATCATTAACTCCCAGATTACAGTCCGGACAATGCAACTACTTGGTTACACCCAGCTACGAACTTTTAAGACAATACCAATACTTCGTTAAAATCTTGAAAGCGTTGGAAGTTTTGGAATATCTGTATACGAGTGAACAACTCTACTGAATCTTAGTACTAATTTGGATTAAAACAGAGCCATTTCGCTTGAAAAGCGTCTATGATTTCCAATATTCTTGCAAATATAATCAACTCTTGTGTTAGTGAGGCAAAACCAAAGTAGTCCTTCTTCCTTTCTAATTGAAAAGACGTCAACAGAGTAGTGAAACCTTACGTCAGCAAAAGCGTGACATTAATAGGAGTTTGTTGGTGAAAACAAGGAATCCTGCTCGCGTTGATTAATCATCACATCAAAAGCTGCAGGGAAATCGGAACAAGCTGCTGCTAAAAGTGATTTTACTTGTTGAGACTCCTCATTTCCTGTGAACCCTCCTCTTTCAAGTCACAAATACTCCGAATACCCCGATTGACAATAACACTAAGTGTGACTTTTGTTCTCAACTTAAGTCTGCCTTTAACTTACTCTTAAATTTACAGTTATGCTCTGCAGCAATTCAGCTTGCTTAAATAAAACTTTAAAATAAACCAGCAAAAATATTTAGTACATCCACTTCAGAACTCGCTAGTTATATCCATTTTTGTTTTTATTATCAATCTTAATATATACATATATATTCAGTAAGAAAAAAAAACTGTGTCAAACTGTTATTCGTTCGGCTGTGACTTTAATTACTCTTTTAGAATAGATTAGATTAATACATGATTCTTACATGACAAAAAAGGCCCGGCATGGCCAGGTGGTTAGGGCGCTCGACTCGCAATCTAAGGATCGCGGGTTCGAATCCCAGTCCCACCAAACATGCTCGCTCTTTCAGCAGTGGAGGCGTTATAATGTGACGGTCAATCCCACTATTCAT
>NW_013667681.1:206954-208858 GCF_000517525.1 Limulus polyphemus | reverse complement strand
TCTTACACTGCTAAATTAGGGACGGCGAGCGCAGATAGCCCTCGTGTATCTTTGCGCGAAATCCATAACAAACAAACATTACAAAAAATTATTGTAGGATATCAGAGGCCGCCATGTGGCTCAACGGTGTGAGGGCTTATAACGCTAAAAATAGGGTTTTCATATACGCGATGAGCACACCATACTTAGTTCATTGTGTAATTAACAACAAACAAACAAAAGGATATCAGGGATGTCTTTAAAAAAATTATTGCTCAATTATTAATCTAGTCAACCATGGTCGACATAAAACTCCTTTAAAAACAATCACGTATGAATTAAAGTTATTTATTATCACTTTTTCTTCTAAATCCTAACATTATTGTGTCAAAGGAAAAATCAAGTTAATTATGTTTAAGTTGGTCTTTCTGATTGATGTGGACATTTTAGAAATGCCAAGAAGGTGCAGCTCAGAAAATCCACAAGACCTTTTACACTATATAAATGTCATCAGCGACTCGTTAGAGACTACAAGAAGAAAATGAACAACGGGTGAATGAAAAAAAAATACAGTACTTAAGTCATTTATACGATTCTTTGGAAGTTTTAAAACCTTGCGAAATACAAAGTTACAACAACTTCATGACAAATTTGATTAAGTCATTAAAGAGAATGGAAAAGGGTGAAGGGTGATTAATTAAAGTTAAAAACATAATGTTAGAGCTTCAAAACACTTAATTTTATTGTGTGTATATATTATAGAGTAATATGAAAATATAAAGTAACTTATTCATATAATCTTCATTCACATATAGTAATATGAAAATATAAACTAACTTATTCATATAATCTTCATTCACATATAGTAATATGAAAATATAAAGGAACTTATTCATATAATCTTTATTCACATCTATTAATATGACAATATAAGGTAACTTATGCATATAATATTCATTCTTATCTAGTAATATGACAATATAAAGTAACTTATTCATATAATTTTCATTCACATATAGTAATATGGCAATATAAAGGATCTTATTCAAGTTGACAAAGCTAACTACATTCCACGTGTATCTGCCTTGTAACAGTCACCTAAAACAAATTCCTCTCGTGTTCCACTAGTTATCACTTATCACCCAAAATTAAAAAAAAACCTACACCCGATACTGAAAATGACTTTTACCTCCTTCAAAGTAATAATAGACTAAATACTATTTTTACTGAAGTTCCTGTTGCTTCTTTTAGTAAAAATAAGACTTTGAAATCCCAGTTAGTGCATGCCAAAGTTAACTTTAATACGACACCTGGTGGAAGTTATCCCTATAATGACAAACGTTGTCAAACCTGTAAGTTCATGCAGCAGACTAACAATTTTTCTGACAAAGACAACCAAAGACAGTTCAAAATCAATAAACCCATAACCTGCACTACAAAAAACGCTATTTACTTAATCCAGTGGTGAAAATGTAACTTTCAGTATGTAGGCCAAACTAAAATAACTATACGGGAGCGCTTTAATGATCACAAATCTACAATTAAAATGAACAAAGAACTGTTACGTATCTGGTCGTTTGTTAATTTCGCCTAGAAATTCTTTCCGAGAAACTTCAGCGATACAATTTCTTTCTTAATTAAAACTAGTTCATTCTTTCTCGATACAACTTTGTAATACACAGAATTTCCACAGTCACTTTAACTTCACTACTTTTATAAACACACGCTATAATTTACAGCGATTCACACACTTTAGTTACGGTGCCTACTGTTCGCTTGACTCAATTATCTCTATATCCAATCTATCTGCATATGCCCTTATATACTGAAAAAGAGGGCGCCGACTACATTTTATCCGGAAAGTCACGTCTGAGAGACGATCCATTATGTCATATGGGCCTTCCCATGGAGAAGACAACTTAGGA
>NW_013667681.1:193729-205954 GCF_000517525.1 Limulus polyphemus | reverse complement strand
TCATTGAACAGATTTCGGGCTCATCCCACCAACTTTGGCCACTTCTGCAGTCATTAATCTGGGATCCATTTCGATGCTCCTCTCGACAGCCCTTTTTGTTCTCTCCGATGGACCCGGATGCTGCTCAGTTGTTTCCTTGCCATGTTTCCTAAACTGCATGATGATTCTGTTGACTGTTAAAAGCAGAATTCCCAAATTCTGCAAAATTTGCCGCTGACTTATTCCACCATCTGCTTGACCAACTATCTTTCCTCTAACAAAATCTGACAATTCGAGAGAACCTTGAGTTCTAGGCATGTTGTAGCACAAGATAATTAGTGTGTGGACCATTTCCATTAATATAGTGCTCTGTGAACACAAATTAGTTAGCATAAATCAGTTAAATGACGAAAAATTAGGTGTCTATTTACTTGTGACCACTCAGTGTACAAAAATTGTTAAGAGATAAGTCAATTCTACCAACCTCATAGCGAAAGTCTGTAATAATCAGTACATGTTTTGACTCAATTTGGTTTTCCTAGGCTCTTAGCTACACTATATTGATGTCTACCCTAACATGACCAAGACATTAAAATAAATTGCATACCAACAATCAAGAATATACAAATTTCAACTGCAGTAATATTAAAGGTAAGTATGCATTTTACAGTGTAACATGAAATTTTAATATTGAAAGCCATGTAGGGATAATCTGCTTATAGTTGAATCGTCACTATATTTATTCTTGTTTGCATTATTTTTGGCACTGCAATCTCTTCTTCATTTTGCATTTACAAAATTTTTTTTGTGATATTTTTTGTCCCTGACTGAAAGTTAGTGTATTTTATGAATGTGTGTATTAAAATTTAATATTATGTGGATTTATTTATGTTTTTACTCATTCACTTCATACATAATATACTGATTGTCTTTCTAAAGACATAGGTTGTATAATGTACAGAGCCTTGAGTATTCTACATATTACAGTCATCTAATGTTCATCTATTAGTGTCTGGTAATTCCTGTTTCACCCTGTACTCAAGATTTTTAAAAGAACACCAGATTTCTGTAAAAAATCTAAGTTAAAGAGATAATGATAACACCATTTACACTAGAATTATGATTTTTTTGAAATTATTACTAGTTATTATGATTGAGTCATGGTATTGTACACTGGCCAGGAACACATAGAGCAGACTTAGATTTAAAGTGACATTAGTGATAAAGTATTTGTAGAATTATCTCAACTGAAACAAATAAAAAGATAAACAATTTGGCGGGTTGGTCACCTTCTGGTTTTGTATTTTAGCAATGGTTTCTTTCCTTGTTTTTAAGCTTGTTGGATAGAGAAACAAATGAAAGTGAGTGACAATCATCTTTTAATGTAAAAATTTTTAGTGTGCATATTTATATTATACCTTTCGAGTACCTTGGCCATCCCTACACGTAGTCTACCAACTCTATTATACACAACACTTTCATTTAGTCCGAGTCTATGGAACTGAGTGTTCTTGGTGATTCTGTCAATACAGCTACTTACAACCCAGAATGAACTGTTGGAGAACAGATCAGATTTTCTTAATAGTATCACAGTAGTCACACTTATAATGTTATACATTGTTTTTTAATCTGTATCTTTGGAACTGAGTGCTCTGGGAAATTTTATCAATCCAGCTTTTTATAGCCCATTCTTGACTACAGATTAGTGGTAGGTTCAGAAAGTTTTCATAACAGTATTAGTCTCCGTAGTTATGTTAGAAGGAAAATTTTTTGTTGGCAACTTTGGAGCTGGTATTGGGTAGTTTAATGATAATACTATTGATACTGATAGCCTGGAAGTGGAATGGGTGGTTGATGATGGGTTGGGAAATACAACTTTAAATTGCATATTATTTATTTATTATATGCATAAATTTAATCTTATTTGAACAAAGTGTTCTGGGTCATTTTTGGGTTTAAAAATAGATTCTGGGCCATAACAGGTTAATTAAGCTTAATAAAAATGTTATAAATCGATTCTCCATACTAAAACATTATTCTCCAGTGTACTGCTTCCCTAAAGTTTTTCAGGAAAAACAAAAACGTATACTTTAGAAGTAAGACGTGCCTGCCAGGGCTTTCTTACCTATCTCATTCTCACTCTCAGTATCAAATACTTGCGCGGAAAAACATTTTCTGAGAATGCCACAATACTAGATACTTGTAAATTTTCAGAACGGTATCGACTAAGTAGACTTCTTAAGAAAATGATTCTTTTACAAATTATTCGTGTTTTTTTTTTTAACTTCCTCTTATTTTTTTTTTTTTTCAAAACCTGACAACGTTATCACATTAGGCCTGAACTTTAGTTTCGCGGCATTCTTGCAATTAATAGTTGCTAATCAACTTAGTTCCGTATATTTATGAGTGCTTAAAATCCGTAAAGTTTTAAACCTTCATATTTCTTAAGCCTGGTCAGTCAGCGATGCAGACACATTTTCATAATATAAATTTATAAAAAAATTACTTACTTGCCCTGACCAGCAACTCTTGAATCAAACGATTCACACCATAACTGGCATAAGGATTAATGAAACTATAATTATAAAATCAAAAATGGAGTCATGTTTTGTAAAATAATATGTGACATGGCTTACAGGATTCGTAACAGGATTGTAAGATCATATGTACGCGTCAGTAATTTAATTTTTTTTTAAACTTCTTGCCATTTGTGTAACCACTAGATATGAAACAGCTGGTAAAAAGAAATATATTGTTGTGTAGCTGGTCGTTTGTTAAGTTCCGCTATAAATTCTTTCCGAGGAACTTTAGCGACACAAGTCATTTCTTAAATAAAACTGGTTTATTCTTTCCGAATACAACTTTACGATATACTTAATTTCAACAGTTCCTCTATAACAAACGCTATAACTCACGTCTCACGTGGCCAACAATATTCTGTCCGCATACATTCAATTACTCATTACCCTGTTCCCCGTCACGTTGTGAACATATTATATATACAAGACCAACGCATGTCTAGCAAATGATAGGGCATTCATGAAGGAACAGGATATTTCTAGAAAGACATGGCGTGATACTAGTCACGTGACCTCGCTGACACAACACTGCCCCTCCTTAGTATTGTTCGTCCCGAACAATAGCCACTTACAATAAACCAATAACAATTAACAATAACTTGATTAAATGTACAGAATTACAAACACAAAATTACAATTCAACAAAATCTCTTAATTTTACGGGACGTACTTCTTCGGTACTGGTCTCTGTCTCATTGGCTTCTGCTTCACGTGGAGCTCATCTGCTTCATCAGGAAATGTCCTATCGTCGATAACAGTCACATCAGTGGTAGTAACTTCATCAAGAGCTTTACCGTTTCCCTTCTCAAAACTGAGTAGAGTTTCTTCTTCGACAGTGGCTTCTTCATGTGGCACGTCTTCAGCAGCGTCATTTGTTCTGTTTTCCACTTCGTCCCAACTGAAATGTCCTGGAACTCGGCGAGGTAAGCCAAAAGTGGTGCATGCCAACAGGCTTTGGCGTTATCACCTACATTTTATCCGGAAAGTCACGTCTGAGAGACGATCCATTATGTCATATGGGCCTTCCCATGGAGAAGACAACTTAGGAGACTTCCCTTTGGTCTTCCTGGGATTATACAACCACACCTTGTCTCCTGGTACAAAGCTGACTTCAGTAGATCTCTTATCATATATCCAATCTCTCTGCATATACCCTTATATAGTAAAAAAGAGGGCGTTTAGCAAAACTGGGATATTCGTGAGATTCCCCGATAAGTCACGATCCTTCTAGAAACTCCAGCGCACATGCTCCCTAAGTCGCGTGACTTCCGCTGTCGTAACAGAATTTTCGGTTGCAGAGCATTTTAAGATGCCTGACCACTCTTTCTACGACATGATACTGACAGGTATAGAGACAAATTTTACATCGAACAGAAACAGGGAAATTAAAGAAGCTTACTGATTGGCACTTACTATCTTTCTATAGACATGCAAACTCTTTCCAGACTTCTATTAAATTTACTCTAGATTACTTCACTACTCAAATAAGTTTTTAGATGTAAACCTGACATTAACAGACGGTTTTCTACATACTGATTTGTACCGTAAAACGACTGATAGACCACAATACTTACATTTTCAAAGCTGTCACCCTCCACACACCAAACGAAATATTACATTCAGTCAAGCACTTAGATTAAAAAAAATCTGCTCTGACAGTAAGAACTATGACTGTCACATTGATTCTTTGAAACTAACTATGACCGAAAGAGGGTATAAACAAAACACTGTGATTCAACAAGTTGACAAAGGTAACAAAACAACTATACGGGAGCGGTTTAATAACCATAAATCTTCAATCAAAACGAACAAAGAACTTCCGGTTGCAGAGCATTTTAACATGCCTGACCACGCTCTTGACGACATGATACTGACAGGTATAGAGAAAAATTTTACATCAAACAGAAACAGGGAAATTAAAGAAGCTTACTATATAGCACTGTTAAATACTGTAACGCCGAATGGCATCAATTTCGATTCTGGGATTGTTGACCTTCGAGCGTCTCTAAAAATTCCTAATAACTTATAATTAAGTTTGTAAAGTTTTATTATTATTCACATTTTTATTCATGCTTCTATTTCTCTACATTATTATTTCAGGTATCGATTTACATTATTATTTTCTCAAGCTCTCATCTTCCTGAATATTTATTTTTCTCTATCAGTCAAAAGTTTCATACTGTTACGACAGCGGAAGTCACGTGATTCTGGTAACACGTAATGAGTATCTAGAAAGTTCGTGAAGGCTCGAGTGTTTGCCACACACGCCCTCTATTTTGTATATATAAGACCAGCGAGAAGTGACGGTATAAATAATTGAATTGCAAAGAGACAGAGACGGACAATTGAGTCAAGCGCGGTAGTAAGTAAAGTGCGTCAGTCGTTCGTTGTGAATTATAGCGTGTGTTTAATTTAAAGTGACTGTGGAAATTAAGTGTATTGCAAAGTTGAATTGAGAAAGAATAAACTAGTTTTATTTAAGAAAAGACTTGTATCACTGAAGTTTCTCGGAAAGAAATTATACGGGAAATTGACAAACGACCAGAGACGTAACAATACATAATGAAAATTAATATTTTTTTTTGCTTTTTTCTCTCTACAAACGAATTCTCTTTTCCGGGAGACTAGCCGCTTGAGTTGGGATTGGCTGATCACCAGATTCAACTCAACTGGGACTTCAGGTTTACATGACGTCACACGTCCTACTATATATTGCATTGCGCAGGCTAAAGGTCATCCTTTGTTCTCCTGAAGAAGAATAGTCAACTATTCGAAAGTGCTCGAGTTTTGGGTCTTATTTTAAGTCTATTACACTTTATATGTGATCCTTTGTGCTAACTCTTTTATCAAAACTAAAACAATATAGAATATTCTATAGAAAATGTAATTAATCAGACAATCTACATACAAAACACGTAAAAATACCAGTACAAAAACATGTGTAAAATATTAATTAAGAACTTGATGTGGGGATAGTTATTTTACACACGCAGCTAAAATTATAGAAGAGTGTACGTAGTTTGTTAAAACTAATAGCTGTCAAGTGGCGAAAACAAACAAAAATGGCATAAAAGTTTCTATAGATTAAGCTTAAGCATTTTGAAGACGGCTTGAATTGGTAATGAAAAAATATTATTATTAATGTACAACGTTTCGACCGAGTTATGTCATCATCATGCACAAGAAGTTGCTTTAATTGATGGTCTGTTGTACATTGTTCTGAGCGTTACAAGGAGTTACCCTGGTTTATGGTCTGTTGTATATTGTTCTGAAAGTTACAGGGAGTTACCCTGGTTTATGGTCTGTTGAATATTGTTCCCGAAGTTACAAGGAGTTACCCTGGTTTATGGTCTGTTGTGTATTGTTCTGAACGTTACAAGGAGTTACCCTGGTTTATGGTCTGTTGAATATTGTTCCCGAAGTTACAAGGAGTTACCCTGGTTTATGGTCTGTTGTGTATTGTTCTGAACGTTACAAGGAGTTACCCTGGTTTATGGTCTGTTGAATATTGTTCCCGAAGTTATAAGGAGTTACCCTGGTTTATGGTCTGTTGTATATTGTTGCCGAAGTTATAAGGAGTTACCCTGGTTGATGGTCTGTTGTATATTTTTCTGGAAGTTGGGGGTCTAACTCCTGTATACGTTTTACTAAGTAGTTCGTGATATTTGGAATTCAGGGTATTTTTTAGACGTTTTAGTTGCATACTTTGGATAGTAGCTGTAAACTGGTGATGATGATATAATCTTGTCGAAACGTTGTATATATATAATAAAGATTTCTTCGTTACCCACTTAAGCCGTCTTCAAACTTCTATTTTCTAAAAAGTTGATTCCTTGCCATCAAATTTAAACTTAAACACTATTGGCAGACTATTACGGATTGATTTATCTTTTTGTTGGTTTATTTGTTTTAAAGCAAAGCAATAGAATAGGCTATCTGTGCTCTGTCCACCATGTGGAATCGAACGCCAGATTTTAGCGTTATAAGTCCAGAAACGTTACCGATTGGTAAAACTCAGACATGTGAAAGATTTGTTTTGTTGCTAAGGGCAAAAGTGCAAAATGTACTTTGATCTGCAACATCAAGAACTGAATTTTAGCCTCATAAGCCCTTACGTTTATCACTTTTCCACCGTATTATTGAAAAATGTACAAATATTCAGAACAAGAGATTTCAGGAAAGGGAAAGCTTTTCTTTTTATCCTACAATTAAGAAACTCCTAACACTTGATGATTTACTTGAAGTTTGTGAATAAATAAACAAATGAAATCTTGGTATATGTGTTGTGTTATTGCTAAACCTTATATTGTCAGCAAACTAGACTGGGTTTGTCATATATCATCGGCTCAGTATTATAAAACTAACTTCTATGCTGAAAAAAAAACTTTAATAGTACCATAAAAAGGTAGACACAAAGTTTAAATAAAGTTGAAGATCAATTAATCACAAGGTTTGCTGGTCTGTTTTAGTGTGCAGGATAGCGTACTGTATCTCAAACTCAGTTACCATTCTAATCAATTAATCAGTACCGAACGAACTGGAAACAGCACACATTTAAGTATTTATTGCTGCAACTAAAATCGCCCTAGCGGCAGTTGTACTAACTATTTTACTGCTTAGTATCCAACAATAATGGCCCGGCATTGCCAGGTGGTTAGGGCGATCGACTAACAATCTAAGGGTCGCGAGCTCGAATCCAAGTCCCACCAAACATGCTCGCCCTTTCAGCCATGGGGGCGTTATAATGTGATGGTCAATTCCACTATTCGTTGGTAAAAGTGTATCCCAAGAGTTGGCGGTGGGTGGTGATGACTAGCTGCCTTACCTCTAGTCTTACACTGCTAAATTAGGGACGGTTAGCGCAGATAGCCCTCGTGTAGCTTTGCGCGAAAATAAAAAACAAACAGACCAACAATAATAACATGTAACGATAATACTACACAAGAGCTATCAAAGATAGGCGGCCGTCCCTAATTTTCAACTGATACACAAGAGGGAAAATAGCTAGTCAACAGAGCACACCACTAATATATACATATTCAAATTAAATTCACGTTTACAATTATACTGAAATTTACAAAATTCAAGCATTACTCTACTTTTATAAGTTTTCTATGTCCAGAAATACTACGTGATTGAGTTGGTTATTCCCATTCATCGTGAAACTCTTATAAATTTGAATGTAAAGTATATCTTTACTGTGGGTAACGGGCTAGGCTTAACGACAGCTGACTTTACTTCAAGACTTGTTATAACTTGCCAGTGTGTGACGCACTTGATTTAACGACAGCTTACACAAGTTGGAGACTTGTTATAACTTGCCAATATGTGACGCACTTGATTTAACGACAGCTTACACTAGTTGGAGACTTGTTATAACTTGCCAGTGTGTGATACACTCGAATTAACGACAGCTGACACTAGTTGGAGACTTGTTATAACTTGCCAGTGCGTGTGATGCACTTGACTTAACGACAGCTGACACTAGTTGGAGACTTGTTATAACTTGTCAGTAGGTGACGCACTTGACTTAACGACAGCTGACACTAGTTGGAGACTTGCTATAGCTTGCCAGTGTGTGACGCACTCGACTTAACGACAGCTGACACTAGTTGGAGACTTGTTATAACTTGCCAGTGTGTGATACACTCGACTTAACAACAGCTGACACTAGTTGGTGACTTGTTATAACTTTCCAGTATGTCACGCACTTGACTTAACGACAGCTGACTCCAGCTGGAGACTTGTTATAACTTGCCAGTATGTGACGCACTTGATTTAACGACAGCTGACTCTAGTTGGAGACTTTTTATAACTTGCCAATATGTGACGCACTCGACTTAATGACAGCTGACCCTAGTTGGAGACGTGTTATAACTTGCCAGTATGTGACGCACTTGACTTAACGATGGCTGACACTAGTTGGAGACTTGTTATAGCTTGCCAGTATGTGACGCATTTGATTTAACGACAGCTGACACTAGTTGGAGACTTGTTATAACTTGCCAATATGTGACGCACTCGACTTAACGACAGCTGACACTAGTTGGAGACTTGTTATAACTTGCCAGTGTGTGTGACGCACTTGACTTAACGACAGCTGACACTAGTTGGAGACTTGTTATAACTTGCCAGTGTGTGTGATGCACTTGACTTAACGACAGCTGACACTAGTTGGTGACTTGTTATAACTTACCAGTGTGTGTGATGCACTTGACTTAACGACAGCTGACACTAGTTGGAGACTTGTTATAACTTGCCAGTGTGTGATACACTCGACTTAACGACAGCTGACACTAGTTGGAGACTTGTTATAGCTTGCCAGTATGTGACGCACTGGACTTAACGACAGTTGACACTTGTTGGAGACTTGTTATAACTTTATAACTTACCAGTGTAGTACGAAGTGGTACCAGAGGGCGTATTGCTACCAAGGATATATTGGTGGATGCTATTACCAAGGTTCTACAGGCGAATTGTGTTGCTATACTTCCGTTGGACTACATATTAAGATTTAAAAACAGAGGAAATGTTTTCAGATGTTTCCATTCATTCAAAAAATATATTTGCAATTTAGTTTTGAAACACCGAAAATTCCTGATCCTAAACCAAGAGTGATCCGAAAAAAGCCTCAGTATAGAAGCCGAAACGTCATCTCCTTTTCTTTCAACAACCAGTACTATAACTAGTACGTTAAACGCATACCAAATCGATACTTAACAACTGTCTTGTTAAGTATTTATGAAAACGATACATTAGATGCAATAAAACCTTTTCAGCAGTAAATTAAATGAGTCAGTAACACTATACTCCTATACAAGCACGTGATATCGTTCAATATGTAAATGAAAACCATATACACACAAGTTGAAATCTGTATGCAATCCTATGAAAATATAGTAACATTGTCTGCCTATAGAACCACCATTCGCCTTTGTAAAAACATACAATACGCCTAGTAAGACCATCCGTCAGTAGAATCTTAGTAAGAACTTGTAATAATAATAATACCATTCGCCCTTAGAAGCACTGTCAGCCTTTGTAAGACATGTGTAAGTGAAAACTATTACTGTCAACATGAAATAATTTGTCAAGAACTTATTTATTGTTATACACAATAACAATCATAGTTATATGGGTAGAGGAAAAGCATAAGAATATATTTAATCTACAAAAACAAACTAGTGAAACAGTAAGATTGTATATTAAAGTATTGCATGATATTTAGAGATGTTATAACGAAAAATCCATCCTTTTCAGGACAGATATGTGTAAAAAGTATGCTATGCAAAACGACTATTACAGAAGAAAGTTCGTTTATATCTGTACTGTACTGATATGCTTTAGTAGAAATCATTCAGCATCATAAAAAAGATTTGTATAAAAAATTGACAGAAAGATAAAAATAGTAATTTATAACATAGTTGTTTACATAGACCCTTTAAACTTTAATGGAAGAAATACATTCATTAATCTATAAAGCTAAATATGAGATTTGAATAAGCATCCTTTTCAGGACGAATAGATGTTATACAATACATAAATTATAGAAATAAAACTATAGAACAAGTGAATTAGTGATAATGGTTTTACATATACACTGTCAGAAAATGCAAAAGTATGTTATGCAAGTTAAATATAGAAGCAAAAACTATAGAACTAATGAATTAGTGAAATGTTTTATACATAAAATGATGGATAATTGTAAAAGTCTGTAAGGTAAATTATTGGCTATAATATTTGCCTCGTTCAAATAATGGATAAATTAAGATATGTGGGATAAAAACTGACACATATAACAGTGTTATAATAGTTGTCTCACTGAAATAAGAGTTTTTACTTGTAACTTTTAGGACAGGTAATTAAATCTAGACTACAATGTTGATGAGATAATCACATGTTGAGCTCATCCTCCTATTTAACGATCTGTTTATAGAAACACCATCCTCTGTAGCAGTATTAACCTTAGTAACACAATTTGCCAAGTAATACCATCTGCCTATAAAAACACCACCCGCCTTTGTAAGAGGTACACAATTAAATATACAAAAGAAAAACTATTATCGTAAGCTGAGACGAGCTGAAATCTGTATGCAGTCCTACGGAAGTATAGTAACACAATTCACCTGTAGAACCTTGGTAATAGCATCCACCAGTACAACATTGGTAGCAATATCTGTTCCTAGCAATGCGTTCTCTGATACCACTTCGTGGACTAGCAATAGGCTCCATGTTGAGTAATACTTCAACCATGACGTCACGTGACATCTCCTAACATCGGGCTTTCTGGCAACAGACAACTTCCGTCGTCTGGCGGCCTAGCAACGTGCCTCTATTTAGCATGCTCTCTGGTACCACGTTGTGACGTAATCGTCTCTGGTTTATGGGACTATGACGACATAGTCTCTACTCCTCCCCTATTGCCTGAGGTCAGCACACGTGTCCTCTTTGGTCGCGTACCAGGAGCCACTCGCCCTAAATACTACTGGGAAGGCAAACAGTCAACACCACCCACCCCCAACTCTTGGGCTATTCTTTTTCCAAGGAATAGAGGGATTTAGCGTAAAATTGTAACGCCCCAATGCTGAAAGGACGAGCATTTTCGGTGACGAGTATTCGAACCCGCGTCCCACAGATTGCAAGTTGAGCGTTCTAACGACCAGGCCATGCAGAGCCTGTATTGAAAAAGAGCTCTTGTATGTGTATAATTGAAAACATGATTAGGTTTAATAGAACGCTATATATATTGTTTCAAAAATTAACGCTAGTCTTATACACGTTATAGATCACAAGTTGTTTTTATAAGTCCATAATTAGCTTGTAGAATATACAGTTTAAGATGTAAGACAACAGCTTAACAATAGAATGTGTCGTGAGTCTGATACATTGTTATAGATTACAATATAAGTCCATAATTAGCTTGGAGAATATATAGTTTAAGATTTAAGACAGCAACTTAGCAATAGAATGTGTCGTGAGTCTGATACATTTTTATAGATCACAAGTTGTTTTGATCAGTCCATAATTAGCTTGGAGAATATACAGTTTAAGATGAAAGACAGCAACTTAACAACAGAATGTGTCGTGAGTTTGATACATTGCGCAATAATATTTATTATTTAATAGTATGTATTATTCATATCTTATCTTGTAGGAGGCAATAGTTGTGACAGACGTTCTTGGCAATGGTGCAGCTTTCCAAGATGGCCGACTAAGAAAAGGAGACGTTTTGTTGGCTGTAAGTCGAAACATTTTGTTAACTTTGAAATATGCGTTTATTCCGGCACGTTTTTACATACATAAACGATGTTTTTCTTAAGAACCTGTTTTCGTCTCCTATGGATTTTCTAGGTGAACGACCTGTCACTGAGGGACATCTCCTTCAAAGAAGCGGTGAAGCTGTTGCACGAGGCAACGTCGCCCGTGCGACTGGTGGTTCTTAGAGAAAATCCTCAAACCTTATTTACAACCCACCAGAGTAAGTTATTTAGCAAGTTAGGCTTGTATATATTCTTCGCAACTCTATATTTTACACTTCTAGTGCTCTACACCACCAGAACCTTTGAACCTCTGCCTTTTTCAACTTTTACAGTAATTCTATTTTACTAGCAGAGACCCGCAAAACATTTCCGGTCAAATTAGTATCTTTATCATATCAGTACTTCTT
>NW_013667681.1:192078-192866 GCF_000517525.1 Limulus polyphemus | reverse complement strand
TTGCCAATATGTGACGTACTCGACTTAACGACAGCTGACACTAGTTGGAGACTTGTTATAAGTTGCCAATATGTGACGTACTCGACTTAACGACAGCTGACACTAGTTGGAGACTTGTTATAACTTGCCAGTGTGTGATACACTCGACTTAATGAGCGCTGACACTAGTTGGAGACTTATTATAACTTGCCAATATGTGACGCACTCGACTTTACGACAGCTGACACTAGTTGGAGAGTTGTTATAACTTGCCAATATGTAACGCACTCGACTTAACGACAGCTCACACTAGTTGGAGACTTGTTATAACTTGCCAATATGTGACGTACTCGACTTAACGACAGCTGACACTAGTTGGAGACTTGTTATAACTTGCCAGTGTGTAACGCATTCGACTTAACAACAACTGACACCAGTTGGAGACTTGCTATAACTTGCCAGTGTGTGATACACTCGAATTAACGACAGCTGACACTAGTTGGAGACTTGTTATAACTTGTCAGTATGTGACGCGCTCGAATTAACGACAGCTGACACTAGTTGGAGACTTGTTATAACTTGCCAATATGTGACGCACTTGACTTAACGACAGCTGACACTAGTTGGAGACTTGTTATAACTTGCCAGTGTGTGACGCATTCGACTTAACAACAACTGACACCAGTTGGAGACTTGTTATAACTTGCCAGTGTGTGATACACTCGAATTAACGATAGCTGACACTAGTTGGAGACTTGTTATAACTTGCCAGTGTGTGTGATGCACTTGACTTAACGACAGCTGACACT
>NW_013667681.1:172263-191078 GCF_000517525.1 Limulus polyphemus | reverse complement strand
GGACTAAACTTTACTGTACTTAATACTATCAATAAATAAACTTATAATGTTATTGTACGACCTAACGTCAAACCTTTTTTTAAAACCCTGATAAGTTTTAATATTCTGTTGTACAAAATGGTTAGTAAAGTATATTTAAATTCCCCTTTTGTTGTTACTTCTTGTTTCATACAGCAATTGCAGCGATTTGAGCACTGAACTTTGCAGCTCTCTGCCGCAGGCAGACTGTTTGTCGTCGAGTGAATAATGCGCATGTGCGGTTTTTCTTGGGGAAACATTCTAACTACGCATGCTTAAGCAGCAGGTTCTCGGTCAGAAAGCGTAATGGTCGTACATACAAACAAGCAGAATAATAGTATAGATAGGCTGACAAGGCTTAGATAAAATGAAAATATACGTAGAATACAATAATATATTTTGAATAAGAATTTTAACAAGTATTTTTTGAATTAAAGTTCAAAGTTATGTAAGTCTGTGAGTTTTTACGAAAGGTGACTTTTTGAAGTTTTGTATCAACAAAAATTGTCAACCTATGAACATTCTAGAAAATCAATACCTTTATTTTCTATTGTAAAGCGTTCTCTGTGTCTAAAGGGAAAAAAAATGTTTTCGTTTTCGATTATGTTACCTAAAATATTGAACTTTGATTGTACAGCTAACGGATTACACGTTAAATAAAATGCCTTAAAACTAATGGCCACGTCGTTTCTTTTAATTCATGCATTTAAATTCTAAAGTATTAGTAATACATGTTTAGGGGTCTTACATAGTTTCAGGTGCTCTGGGGCTGAGACTGTTTACTAAACTACCAATTGATATATAAAATACTTTATATCTCATCCAATACTTTGAATCGGTATGAATAGTCAGTTCTTCTGCTATTTTCTTTTCTTCTATTATTATGTTTATTTAATTTTTTAGCTATCACACATTGTTTCATTCTACTATTTGATTTGCTTCTATTAGCAAGTTTTGCTTTCTTGCAATGTTGTACCTTTGTGGGATAGTCGTAAGAAAACAACAACAGTCAGAGAGTTTTCGTCTGCTCTTTTTTTCTTCTTCTATTATTAAATTTATTTCACTTGTTGTTGTTTTTTACAGCCTAATCATGCCGTTTTTCACAATTCTGTGGTCGTAAAAAAAGGGACATCAGATAAAATAATCCCTACTGTGGATGATAATAGTTCTATCCTTGTTATATTCCAGTCTTCTTAACAGTTTTCTTATTTATGAAAGAAGTCTCAATTAGTGTTTTGTTGCTTCAATTACTCATAACGAAAAATTTAATGCCAATCTCTAGATGTAATGTTAAAATAAAAAGTGATTTAATCATGTAACTTAGTTTTATTTCAGTTGTCCTTTCAACATGGCATTCGTGCTCCATCAGTGGTACATGATGGAAGGCGTGGCTTTAGTACAGCCGTCCGTATAAAATAGATGTTTCATATAGTAATGTGGTGATATGAGGTAGAGTTGTATATTATGGTCTCTGTGTACCACGGGTGGCTCACGACGTCCAGCAGAAAACATGCATATGTACCACCGTAAAGTGTAAACAAAACATGACATCAGCGATGTTTACAGTTGAAACAATAAACAATAAATTCCGTAAACAAAACATGACATTAGCGATGTTTACAGTTGAAACAATAAACAATAAATTCTGTAAACAAAACATGACATCAGTGATGTTTACAGATTAAACAATGAATTAATGTTTCACTTGCTCCTGCTTGTACGACAGATGCTGGAGGTGGTGTAATGGAACGGGGAAAGCACGTGTAGCGGGAGTTTGGTTCTTTTACTTCTCTAGAACGGTAAATAACGTTCAGAGTGTACATGAACGTTATAACATGATCATTTCCAAGTCAATACTGCGTTTGATGAACAATGGCCCTTCCCAATTCAATAGAACCACTTTCCTTCCATGCTTTATTGTTCAAAATCGCTTCGATGAGCATTACAGTGACTTTACTCGTTTTCTATTACAGTTTTTCAGTCTGATTGAACATCTACGTGGTGAACTGAAAACTCTCATTCGCCATCGTAATGTTTTTACTGTAATTCGTAAATCAATTGCAGAACGTGCTTACCGACGAATGACCTGTAATTGAACAAGACACTTTCCAACATCTTGGGAATTCTATGCCAGGCCGCAGATAGAGATAATACAACCTGATTGTATATTGTCAAACAACGAATCCGTACACGAAAATTTCAATCATTGTAAACGAGTTGCTATTATGCAGGGTAATATCAACTGCATATTACTTCAAAAATATGGTATTAATTGTTCATCATACACTACATGTTGATAACTGTAATAACAAAAATATCAAGCAGAGATTCATAGCAGTCATCTTAAGTTCCTCGTGTCTTTAGTAATGAAGCTTTAAGTGAAAACCTAATCTGATGTTTTATATGTTTTGATAGGAAGTGTGAAAGATATCCTTGGCTCTAATGTTGCTTCTTTTCGGAATCGTGCCAAATAGACTCGTCTTTTATTTTGCGCAACGTAAGCATAACGTCGCTACCGTTTCACCGATTTCAGCAACCATGAAACACAAAATTGTAAATGGAACCGTTTACTCTTCTTATATATGAAAAGAAAAGCAGCCAATTTACTATTTGAAAAAAGTTGAAAAAGACAATACGAAAAACTAGTCGTTTTACAAAAAGGTTTAGGAATTAACAGCATGTACCCTGGTTATTTTGATGCCTACTTACATAGGATTGCTGGCATCTGATTTTTGTCAAGTTCGAAATTTTGTAATATACAGATTTCTTTAAGTTGCCATGAATATGCGATTATCTATTTTGTTTCCGTAAAAAGTTATAAAATGCATACCAGATGTAAGTTCACCTTTATCATCCGAAACTGAATTTAAGAATTTAACTAGAATTTAAGAAATATATTACAGACAGTTGTTTAATTAACACGCGGTCTTTATTCAGTGACTCAATTTCCTTAATCGTACAATCATAGTTCAGTGTCTCCCGATGGAGCAGCGGTAATTTTACAGATTTACAATGTTGAAATCCGAGGTTCGATTCTCTAAAACAAACAAACAAAATTCAGAATTGTATAAAAATATAAATCGAAAACTAAATGATTTTTTCGTTAGACAAAAGTTCTACAATATTTCTTACCCAATAAAAATCATCGCGTTCGTTTTTATATATATATTTTTTTTCCGTTTGAAACTTAACTATTCTTCTTCACACTATAAAACAAAGATGTTGTAACACTCGACATAGTTGAAGCTAAATATTTGTGTGGGAAGTTAAGACCATCCACGATAAAATGCATGAAGGATGAAGCGAGCTTTCTAGCATGACACAAATGGTTAATTTATTTAAGTATCGAGTTAGTTTAAAATTCATTGAACGTGTATTTTATTTCAGTGCTGACCGCTTCCGATATTCCTCGCAAGTTCATCATGGTTGAACTACGAAAGACGAGTGTAAAGGACAAACTAGGCATGAGTTTCATCCAAAGGACGTAAGTGTATTATGGAAGTTTTTATCATCAGTGTTATGAACTTATGACACACATACGCTTGATAATATTTCATGTGATGTTTAAGTAACTCAACCTTATGAATGATGTTTCAATGCTGTTGTTTTTTTCACAGTCCCAGATGCCTTGCAAATATTAAGCTTTTTTTTTCACCAGAAAACTGAGAAATTGGTGACAAAAACAGAAAATTCTTCATGTCATTAACCTTAAAAATTGAGTAATAAAATAATAGTTTTTCCAAAGACATCGGGTTTGTAGCAAGATGTGGTTTTCAGTAAATCTCAGATTCTGGTATTATAATATTGTTACGACAGCAGAAGTCACGTCACGCGGTGAATTTCTCGATTAATCGTGGAACTCCGTGAATGTTGGAGACGCCTCTTTGTTAGTATATAAGCCAGGCAGAGAAAAGCCAGAAGCTAAGCGAACAGTAGTTACGGTGAGTTTCGGGTAATTTGCGATTCTGTTTCGAGCTAGTGTGTGTTTTGCACTCGTAGAGAGCGAAGTTATCGAGATTTTGAATTGCTGTGATTTATAGCGTGTATTATAAAAGTTGTTAAGTTTAAAGTGACGAAAAACGTACTGACTGTGGACTTTCTGTATACTAAAAGTTTGTATCGAGAAAGAATAAACTGGTTTAATCAAAGAAGGACTTGTATCACTGAAGTTCCTCGGAAAGAATTTCTACCGGAAATTAACAAACACGCAGATACGTAACAGTATATTATAAACAATACTGAAAGACAACGTTCAAACATTGATGATAATTTTGGTTCTCAGCACTGTACTGCACTCATTGCTTCAGCATTGTGCCGACCTAAGTGCTCAGTGTACATATCAATACTTCAATAATTGTAAAGTCAGGTGTTCTTTCTCATTTCTTGTTCACACTTTCTTCTGGAACTATCTACTTCATAAGTTCTGTGATAATAAGCTCGCTCCTTCACAGTAGGTCCTAAAACTGTAAACAAAATGTACCCGAAGTAAATAAATAGTGTCACTTCTTTGTTTACAGTAGTTCCTAGAATTATACGCGTAACATGTAACATGCCGTGAGTTAAGTTGTTTGCTTAGAATAATCCCTCTAACCATATACCTCAAAAATCCTGTGTTGACAGTCTTGTTCATAGTAACACCTAGAACTGTACAGATAAAAAAAATCTTGTATTAATAGAACCTGTTGCTCCCATTAATTCTTATAACTGTATACCCGATAAGTTCTGTGTTTATTGAACCTCGTTTTCAAAGTATTTCCTACAAGATACACACAAAAAGTCCGTAGAAAGCGAACATTTCGTACACCTCAGAAATCCTGTATTTATAGAGCTTCAAGTTCACAGTAATTTCTAGAATTATAGACATATAAAATATTAAATTACTAAAGTATATTGTCTATAGTAATTTTTAACTATACCCATCAGAAATCCTGTGTTAATATGCAGGCTTAGAAGGAAATGTTTGCTGACCTAACTAAGCTAGTATGTTTAGGGATCATTAGGTAAAGTTTGTCTGCCCATGAATGTAATAGTTCAAATTTTTGATTTATGATTTTAGGGAAGAAAAGTTATGTAATAAGTTGCAAAAATATAAACACATATATCAATTATAACTGCAATAAAAATTGGTTGTTTATATTGTTGAATATTAGCTATGATGTATGTAGATAGATTTTTATACTATTGTTTGTATTAGCTATAATGTATGTAGATAGATTTTTATACTATTGTTTATATTAACTATAATGTATTTAGATAGATTTTTATACTATTGCTTATATTAGCTATAATGTATGTAGATAGATTTTATACTATTGTTCATATTGTTGATATTAGTTATAACATATGTAGATAGATTTTTATACTATTGTTTATATTGTTGAATATTAGCTATAATGTATGTAAATAGACTTTTTATACTATTGTTTATTTTGTTGATAGTAGCTGTAATTTATGTAGATAGATTTTTACACTATTGTTTATATTAACTATAATTTATGTACATAGATTTTTTATACTATTGTTGATGTTAACTATAATTTATGTAGATAGATTTTTTATACTATTGTTTATATGGTTGAATATTAGCTATAATGTATGTAGATAGATATTTTATACTATTGTTTATATGGTTGAATATTAGCTATAATGTATGTAGATAGACATTTTATACTATTGTTTATATTGTTGATATTAGCTGTAATTTATGTAGATAGATATTTTATACTATTGTTTATATTGTTGAATATTAGCTATAATGTATGTAGATAGACATTTTATACTATTGTTTATATTAGCTATAACGTATGTAGATAAATTTTTTATACTATTCTTAATATCTATTTTGTCGTAATGATGCGGTAGATTTAGAATAATGACGCTGAATCGTATCAATATTGATTTTATGTGTTTTATACTAAGCCTTTTTACAGCTTTTATTAATGTGGTGTATTCAGACAGCAAGTGTTTCTTCGAAAGAATTTAGCTATATGCTAGTGATTCATTTGTGCAAATATGAATTAACCACTATTTACTATCTAACGTTTTCAACCAAACTAGCTTTATTATTTTTAAAGCGCAGCCTGGTAGCTGGAATGAAAAACGTAAAATAAATTTTTGATACCGAGCGTAAAATGCTTTAACATTAGTCGAAATTTTTTCAAAGTTTCGACATTTTTATATGATGTCCTCTTTATGAGAATCTTGAGAGTGAAAAAGCAAGCAAAGAACATCGACAAAAAAAGGTTAGGCCTATACTCACTCAGATGAAGAGTTTTACATAGACTTTGGAATTTAGTTCCAGTTTGATCTCAATCATATTGAATGTATCCTTGATTTTAATTTCTGATTAAGAAATTGGAAATCTTCCATTCAGACAGGTGACTCACATTCTTCAGCCACATAACAGTAGACGTTTGCTGTTATTTGTTTAATTATTGAACCGTCACGATATTTGTTTTCCCATTAGTTATTTATTAATAGAAATATTAATCATATATTGTAATAAGACCAATCTTTCGTCTTTAAACATTATCCGTTCTTATTTTCTTCAGAAGCTTTTTTTTTCTATTAACTTGATCTGTTAGCCAATTCAATTTTTCTTTCAGCAACGGAAGAGGAGTTTTCATCACTTACGTGGTAAGTAGTGAAATGTTTTTAACACCAAACAGTCTTTATGTTCAAATAAGTTACGTAAGGGTAACAATATGGAATGCAATACCCAATAATATAACAACTCTTTAGAAAAACTTAAGATATGTTTCAAAAATTATCTATTAAATTTATAATTTACTTAGTTATTTTTATAGTTAAATAAAAATTATTATAATAATATTGTCAGTTAGTGGTATCAAACATGTCACATGATGTAACCTTTATGTATTTATCTTTATTTAATTATTCATACTTCTCTTCTGTTGTTTGGTTGGCTGTTGTTAAGCACAAAGCTACACAATGGGCTATCTGGGCTATGCTCACCACGGGTAGGTATCGAAACCCGATTTTTAGCATAGTAAACTTAAAGACTTGCCGCTGAGCTACAGGGTTTTTTTCTTATTAGCGGGGATACACTTCGAATAAACATTCTTTTTTTGTTACTTTGCGTATGTGTGTGTATGTGGACTGTAGTTAAAATTATTAATTATTTACAACGTATTGTATTATCTAGTTCGTGACTTGATTAAGATGTAATGGTAGTTAAAGATATTATAACAATAACACATAATGTTATATCATACGCCTCGTGTGCAAGATATATATATATATATATTGTTGGCATCATGAAAGTTTCCTCGATTTAATCAGATTGGAAACAGTCAAGAAATTCGTATTTTCTGTAAGCACACATAATCGCTTTAGTATTTGTCGTCTTCGAGATTATACGGGAAGAAGTATACACATTTATTTTAAACGAACATTGAGTATGAATGCGCTTGGTTCCCAAAGACTCCATGTTGTTTGCCTTAAGCTAAGAATTCACTTTAAATATTTGTTTCGCTGCTGTCACAACATATTAATGTTTTATATATACCCGATTTCGTCATGAGATCAAAGAGATTAGTCAAGAATATGTATTTCCTGACGTGTTAAGTTTATAATTTGTGTTTATTTAACTTTAGCGCATAGCTATACAATGGGCTGTCTGCGTCATGCATAACGAAGGGATCAACCCTCGAATTTTAATGTTATAATGTTTAATGCATACCACTGAGCCATCTGGACACATCAAACTATTCCACTACTCATTGTAGAAAAATAGCTTGTTAAAATCAATGATTTTTCTCAATTTTTGCTTAATAGAAACATTTCAGTAACCGACTAGTTATAATACAAGACTGCAAACTGGTGTTTGTTTGAACATTATGGATAACATTTGCCATGCTTACTTACAGAATATTGGAACTGGTGTTTGTTTGAACATTATGGACAACATTTGCCATCGCTTTACTTACAGAATATTGGAACTGGTGTTTGTTTGAACATTATGGATAACATTTGCCATGCTTACTTACAGAATATTGGAACTGGTGTTTGTTTGAACATTATGGATAGCATTTGCCTTCTTTAAAATTGGAGCAGAAATTTAAGGGTCGACCTTGTACTTTGAAGTTTAAATTAGTACCATTCAGAGTTATAGAACAGCACATACTTCGAGTGTTACACAAACGAATATGTCAAATACATTCTTGAAGGCCATTTATTCTTGACAAGAGTAAAGTGGGTTTATATTTGGAAACAGCCTTCCATCCCCCTGTAAATTAGTTTACTTGATGTGACAGCTTTGCTCTGTGGGAGACCACAGCCAGGAGGGTGGGGATTAGCGAACTGTGTGTATGTCACACGACATAAAGTAATATTACAAACGATGTTATGTAAACGTATCTTTATGTAAATACACTGTTCCTAATTAACCTTAAATACCCCATAAAGACAGGTTAATTTTTCACCTTCAAAAATAAAAGTTTTGTACTACCTTGGGATATATATATATATATATAATAATCGCTACAATAGCAACGGTGGCAGACTAGTTTCATTTCACCTCTGACCTTGAAAAGGTCTTAACCTTCGTGACGTCATCACTTGACTCCCGTGAGTCCGCCACCACTACTAGTAGCAAAAGGAAATTAAAACATACCATCTAAAAAGGACGGCTTTTACTGACTTGAAGACAAGATAGAAGGTGATTGGATGGATTGATACTTACACTGCTGTTTTTTATATTGTGCGCATCAAGTTAAATATGTTTAGCTGCGCATCAAGTTAAGTGTACAAGTGATTAACGACACTTGGAATTTGTAGAAAAAGCTCTTGTTAGTTATCTTGTTAATCAGTAGTTCATGTAATGATTATCTTATCATGAAAAGGTGAAAAGGGCAACAACTGATGACAGGTAAATTTATATATTTATTTTTACGTCTAAACTAATTATAAAAATTTTCCGTTCGTTTAAAGGTTTTTGCTTTTGTCTTATTTGTTTGTTCTAATTTATAGCTACACAATGAGTTATCTGCTGTGTGTCGGCCGCGGGGAGTAAACCCCGTTTTATATTAGCCCTCATTTTTTTTTAAGTTCAACTCTGGTTATAATACTTGTAGCATGTCTGAAACGTCATGTTTACATATTAATAAGTGATATATTCAAGAAACGTATTGTTACGTCTCCATTTGTTAATTGATTTTCCGTAACTTCGTTCCGACGAAACTTTAGCGACACAAGTCCTTACTTAATAAAACTGGTTTATTCTTTCCGAATACAACTTTACGATACACTTATTTTCAACAGTCGCTCTATAAGAAGCGCTAATCAACGAATGTCAACAATACTTCTGACTGCAGTTCAATTACTCACTATCTACACACACATTATTGTCCGTCACGTTGTCACCCTCTTTTATATACCAGGCTACCCTATATCTAGTAAATGCTAGAGCATTCGCCAAAGTACAGGATAGTTCTAGAAACGTGGCGTCACACTAGTCATGTGACTCGCTGACGCAACACTATCACTCACTGCATTCATCATAAAGAAATTCATGTGATTATTTTGCTTGTGTGTGTGTTGTTGCTGTTATTCAAAATCGAAAAAGTCAAGCCAAGTGTATATTGAGATACAGATCTCGAATATTACTCCAGAATAATTGAATTGTACTCAAAAATCAACGTTTCTAATCGTCTACCGAAGACAACTGAAGCGACTAGTTCGGACTCATACTGACAAAGAAACAAATACGTAAGTTACATTCTTGTTAATACTTCTCAATATAACCTTGTTAACGCTTGTATCCTAGCAACCAGGAAGTATTGCTGCCCAACATGGTCAAAGAATTATGCAGGGAGATCAGATTCTGGAAGTTAACGGACAAAACGTGAGGGACAAGAACCAGAAGGACATGGCCGAGCTTTTATTGGTAAATGATATTTCATTGTTTGTCTGTTTTCTCACTGTGAAAAGTCAGTCTACTAATTAATATATATTTATTGGCGTATCATCCATTTTCTCTCAATATATTTGGGATATATTATCCTTTCCTTTTTTAATATTATTGGCCAATGAAAATGCTCGAGTGTATTAAGCGATAAGTTTTTCTAGCGCAGATATCTTATATGTGTTTTCTTTAACATCCTTAGTATCGAATTGAATATTGTTTTTGTGTTGTTAAAGGACTTTTATAAAACAAATCACTAGAGTAGGCCGACAGTTTCTTATTGTACCATTTTATACTCCATCTTAGAAATATATTTAGATTATTGGAACATAAAGCTTTGTAGAAATTCTACCTACGTCATAACTATGTCTGTAGTAATTCGACCTACGTCATAACTATGTCTGTAGTAATACCATTTTTTTAAATATTTACTTTAGAATTAGATTCATTAACAGTTTTTGTTAAATATTCAATACCTATATTTTTATTAGTTTTCAGCCTTTTACTAGGAGAATTATTTTGCATTTTCTACTTAACAATATTGATTTAGGACCAAACTAAATATCCTAAGCTGGCCGAACGTCATGATATATTATTAGGATTACGGCCGATAACAGCGACGGGAAGTATTAAACAATCCTATAAACATTAAACCATTTTCCAGGTTATACGATGACATCAAATGCTCTGTTTGATTTACAAAACAAAATGAACGATGATGCCCAAGACTTTGCCCCTTGAAACAATGTTGATAGTTTTACACATTTTTTTCCGGAACAAATTTTCTTTTAGTTTATTCTGAATTGTCAACCGCGCTACCATAAAAAACAAGCAGAGTCTCCAGAAAACGCTGCACTAGCAGTAATATCTACTTATCAAAGCAGGGAATCATGTTCTATAGGTCGTAAATAGCGACAACAAAAGAGTATCAGGTATACAGTTTAGTGCGATGTTCTCAAACAATAACAATAATAACAGTCTCACAGAGTGGCCGTCCAAAAACAAGAATGTAGTTCAGACAATGCTTCAGTATGATTGACGTCTTGGTGGGAGATATACTCCAGCAGCGCAGTAAACATTATCTCCATTAACAGAGCCCACGCCCTCCAGTTAATGCCAAAAGATTTTGAATTAGATTTGTGTCATTACTTAACACTTGTTTTTATTGTTTCCAAAATAAGGTGCTATTATTATCAGAATTTTACTGTAGTTGAATGTAAAAAGGGTTAAGATTAGAATGATGTGATTCAGTAACACCATGATTAACGGTGTGTTTTATTAATTCAAGAACAGAATGGTTAAAATTAGATTGATGTGATTCAGTAACAACATGATTCACGGTGTGTTATATTAATTCAAGAACAGAATGGTTAAAATTAGAATGATGTGATTCAGTAACGTTCTGCATGTCTACTGTCTGTTCTGCATGTCTACTTTCTGTTCTGCATGTCTACCATCTGTTCTGCATGGCTACTGACTGTTCTGCATATCTACTTTCTGTTCTGTGCGTCTACTGTCTGTTCTGTGTGTCTACCATCTATTCTGCATGTCTACTGTCTGTTCTGCATATCTACTATCTGTTCTGCATGTCTACTATCTGTTCTGCATGTCTACCATCTGTTCTGCATGTCTATTTTCTGTTCTTTATGTCTACTTTCTGTTCTGCATGTCTACTGTCTGTCATGTCTACCATTTGTTCTGCATGCCTACTTTCTGTTCTGTAGGTCTACCATCTATTCTACGTGTCTACTTTCTGTTCTGCATGTCTACCATCTGTTCTGCATGTCTACTTTCTGTTCTGCATGTCTACCATCTGTTCTGCATGTCTACCACCTGTTCTGCATGTCTACCATCTGTTCTGCGTGTCTACCATCTGTTCTGCATATCTACCATCTGTTCTGCATGTCTACTATATGTTCTGCATAGCTACTGTCTGTTCTGCATATCAACTTTCTGTTCTGCATATCTACTTTCTGTTCTGCGCGTCTACTGTCTGTTCTGTATGTCTACCATTTATTCTGCATGTCTATTGTCTGTTCTACATATCTACTGTCTGTTCTGCATATCTACCATCTGTTCTGCATGTCTACCATCTGTTCTGCATGTCTACTTTATGTTCTGCATATCTACCATCTGTTCTGCATGTCTACCATCTGTTCTGCATGTCTACTTTATGTTCTGTATGTCTACCATCTGTTCTGTATGTCTACCATCTGTTCTGTATATCTACCATCTGTTCTGCATGTCTACTGTCTGTTCTGTATGCTTGCTTTCTGTTCTGTATATCTACCATCTGTTCTGCATGTCTACTGTCTGTTCTGTATGCTTGCTTTCTGTTCTGTATATCTACTATCAGTTCTGCATGTGAACTTTCTGTTCTACGTGTCTACTTTCTGTTCTGCATGTCTACCATATGTTCTACAAGTCTGCCTTCTGTTCTGTATATCTACTACCTGTTCTGCATGTCTACTGTCTGTTCTGCATGTCTACTATCTGTTTTAACAACGTATTTGATGGCTCAATTTACAATCGATATTGTTAGAAGCTGTCGCGGCAAAAAGAGTTTTGAGAATATGTGTTTCTGGTGATTATATCAATATTATAATGTTTGTTTGAATATTTCTATGTTTTCCACTGTAACACAACAACTCGTTATTTTAAACACTCGAGACGTCTCTTTCGTTAGGGTGGCAGTATTATGATGGTCCCTAATACATAGTTCTTACTTGTAAATTAATATTTAATAATTAAATATTACTCGGAAGATTGTGAATGCTTAATTAAGTGTATCAATGGAACTATTACCTAACTAAGAACTGCCACCAGGAGGCTAGATTGGCTGGCTGATATACCTTTATTGGGAAACATTTTGTTTATAATTAAAATTGCCCTAAAGGCATTGAATTATTCTGTCTTCCTCAGATAATGATCGGAAACAAACCGTGCGAAACTTTCATTCTTCAACATTTGTCCCATTAACAGTGAAAGACTTTAACTTCAAGATTTGTTTCAGGAGTTTTTTGTAATGGCTATCTACGTCCCGAATTTTGAAGTAAACTTGAGAGAGAAAAGTCAGCTAGTTAACCGTCTGCACCCGTTACTAACTCTTATCTGACATAAAAGTCGTTATTAACTCTTATTTGACATAAAAGTCGTTATTAACTCTTATTTGACATAAAAGTCGTTATCAACTCTTATCTGACATAAAAGTCGTTACTAACTCTTATCTGACATAAAAGTCGTTGCTAACTCTTATCTGACATAAAAGTCGTTGCTAACTCTTATCTGACATAAAAGTCGTTGCTAACTCTTATCTGACATAAAAGTCGTTACTAACTCTTATCTGACATAAAAGTCGTTACTAACTCTTATCTGACATAAAAGTCGTTGCTAACTCTTATCTGACATAAAAGTCGTTGCTAACTCTTATCTGACATAAAAGTCGTTGCTAACTCTTATCTGACATAAAAGTCGTTGCTAACTCTTATCTGACATAAAAGTGAGACTTGACTGTCACATTTATACGGACTCACGGGTTCAAAGTGCAAGGTGCAATTTAACGGCAACGGGACATGAACCACGAATTTTCGGATTCACAGTTCGAGCACGTTAACCACTAGACCACGCCCAGCCCATTTATCTTTAAAGTGAGTGTGCGTGTTCGCATTTATCGCTTGCACAAATGTTTATTTTGATAGGCGGGATGCCGATATATTCAATTTATTTTATGAAACTATCGTTTTCTGAAACATATAGGCGCATAACAATTAATTAGAGACCTTTTAAGAAATTGGTTAGTGTAATACAGGCAAGAAAGACATCGAAAGTAGGGATAAAAGAAAATAAATAGACTTAGCTTCATTAGAGCTTCTTCCTCTTTCTTAGGTGATTACGTTAATCTGCTTTAAATCCACCAATATTGATTTTTGAATTACTTTTAATCACTTTCTATATATTTCTTGAATCGTTGAATTTATTTTAATAAAACAAGAGGTGATTTTGTTTCGCGCAAACTATACAAGGGCTATTTGCCGTCACTAATTCTGAACTGATAGACTGGAAGGAAGACAACATCGTTCAACGCCATCTCTTGGGCTGCTATTTTATTATCGAACAGTTGGATTTGACTGTCACTCACAATGCACCCATGATTTACAAAACTACGACCCGCGTGTTGTGGCAACGGGCCGCGAACCGTAAATCGTCGGAATCACAGTTCAGGTTTGCTAATCGCTATGCCACGTACAGCCCAATAGTTTACTGTTTGCCTAGCAAGTTTCATGTAGTAAAAATCACTGGTGACCGCTCACACGTGAAAGTTGTGTTTATATATAATTTCGACAATATATTAGTGACTACTGAACAACTGCAATTGAAGACGAATAAGTATGTTTAGATTTTGATAAATAGACCTGTCCGATCAATTCCATATTTCTCAAAATTATGACGAAATATTATACTTACAATATTATTCAATAAATTTATATTTTTCGTGATATTTGCTTATTTTAAATTAAATATTTATACAATGTGAATGAGAAAATTACCATTGCACCTGCGAACTCATTCAAGTTCCACTTGTATTCTAATAAATAAATTTGCTGCCTCTTATTTAAAGCCTAAAGCCCAAACACCTCAATATAGAATGTTATTTTGTGAAAGATGAAATTGTTAAATATTGATTACCTTCGATAAATTATGAATATCTGTAGTCACTTTCATAAGGTCCCTGTGAGGGGAGTCAGCAGTAAGTATATGGACTTCCGACGTTAAAATCTTGGGTTCGATTCCCTGCAGAGGACAGAGAGCAGATAGTCCATTAAGTAGCATCGCGCTAAAAACACAAACTGTATCTTAAAAAAACTGTCTTATTTAGTTGAGGTTTGTTTCAGTGGTCTTTAGTATCATAATGATACTGTCTTCTTTAGTTGAGGTTTATTTCAGTGATCTGTAGTATCATAATAATACTGTCTTCTTTAGTTGAGGTTTGTTTCAGTGATCTTTAGTATCTTAATAATACTGTCTTATTTAGTTGAGGTTTGTTTCAGTGATCTTTAAATAAGTCTTTTTTCTTTTTTTATCTTCCATGTTTTTAGTTTATTCGAACTCTGCTATATATTCATCAAGCAAATTCAAATAAAAATAAAGTTGAGAGAGTACCATGGAATAGACTTATTTTTATTTTTCTTTACCTATAAGAATGTTTGTTTGAGTTTCATGGTTTACTAAAATTTATCCTGTGTATATTCCACGAACCTCATGGTGAGCAGCAGAGAACTTCCAATATCGATCGATACTCAGAAGAGCAAGTAATGGAATTCTTCTACTTTCAGGCGTACAAACAATGTACAAACATTTATGAAAACGTGACTCTTTGATAATAAACACAAAACATTTATCATTTGGAACAAAAATAAATTTTCTTAGGTGTTGGTTTACCTGTCTGTCCAGTTCTTTGTGTATGTCAGATTCGTGATAGAACTAAAAAAATACTCTTTCAATTTCATTTTGATTATAGAAACTGTCAATGCTATTAGTAACGAAGGCTGAATGGAGTATGAAACAAATACACAACTTAAACGGATTCGTAAAACAACGAAAACCGTATTGAAAGAAACCAAACAAACCTGAATAAATGAGTATATGTGAAAGAATAGACTGACGTACGACAAGTTTTCGGTATATATTTGATTGATATATAGAACCGTGTGATATTCTTTGATTTGTTTATTTTAATTCTTTTACAGCCAGGTTTATAAATATATATACAACTCTGCCAGTGCGAGCTTTATAAATAAATAAACAACTCTCCCAGTGCCAGGTTTATAAATAAACAACTCTCCCAGTGCCAGGTTATAAATAAATAAACTCTCTCAGTGTCAAGTTTACAAATAAACAACTCTCCAAGTACCAGATTTATAAATAAACAACTCTCCCAGTGCCAAGTTTATAAATAAATAAACAACTCTCCAAGTACCAGTTTATAAATAAACAACTCTCCCAGTGCCAGGTTTATAAATAAACAACTCTCCCAGTGCCAGGTTATAAATAAATAAACTCTCCCGGTGTCAAGTTTACAAATAAACAACTCTCCAAGTACCAGATTTATAAATAAACAACTCTCCCAGTGCCAAGTTTATAAATAAACAACTCTCCCAGTGCCAGGTTAATTTTTAGATACACACAAAAATATTCGGGGTATTGAATAATTATCCACATCTCGTTATTACCTGTCATATCAACAGTAGGTTTTTAGATAATTTCCTAAACTGTTTTTCAGATGGTTATACTCTCAGATTTTAAGAAGTGTCATGTGAAATAATCAGTCGTGATTTATTTCGTACAAAAATAATATAGGACACTTCTATTTGTTTTTAATGAGCTATAAAATATATTTTATTGCATATTTATTTCAGTACATTTTAAAGGTTATACTGAATGTCCCGTATATGTAACTATAGCAGCACAAGTATACTCGTAAGTTATATCGATTATTATTAACTACAAAATCAGACGTCGTAAAATCTATGTTTAAGATTTCACGTATTTTAGAAATTATTGTTTGTTTGTTTCAGAGTAAAGCCACATTGAGCTATCTGTTGTGTCTACTGCTGGTAACTGAACCCATGGTTTTAGCTTTGTAAGTCCATAAGCTTATCGCTGTTCTATTGGAGGAACCAGAAATGATTGGGGTTCTGTCATTTGTTATTTATAATGAAAATAAGATATACAAACAAATTTTAAGTTGGATTAACATGTTCCTACTGTTTAACTGTAAAAAGCAAGATTTTGCCCCAGTTTCTCTCGCCACAAGCAACAGGGTCATCGTCAGTATATTGTTTGTGGACCGTACGGGTGTGAAAATGGCTTAATCTGGTCTAATAATTTTTTACTTTTTTAATTCTATTTAATTTCGTAATAAATGAAAGAGTACACTATGAAAAAAGCAAGTATAAAAGAATTAAGTATTCGAGAATAAGGAAAACCTAAAATAACAAACTTGTTACTAAATATCTCCTTTGAACATCTGAATCAATTACATATCTGGTTTGAGAGTTTCAAACATTTTGTATACATCAGTTACTTTGTATACATCAGTATACATCAGTTACTTTGTATACATCAGTTACTTTGTTACAGAATTACTAGGTGATAAGTTACATGAATTGTGAGATAAGTTTCGGACTATTTAACAAACAAAGATATAATCCCAATACATCAGTTACTTTGTTACAGAATTACTAGGTGATAAGTTACATGAATTGTGAGATAAGTTTCGGACTATTTAACAAACAAAGACATAATCCCAATACATCAGTTACTTTGTTACAGAATTACTAGGTGATAAGTTACATGAATTGTGAGATAAGTTTCGGACTATTTAACAAACAAAGACATAATCCCAAACAAATAAATTTGAGGTTTAATCCCTGGGGTGGGCAAAGCACAGGTAACTTTGTGTAGTTTTGTGCTTAACAAACAACAACCCGTTGTGCATTTTTGTGCTTAGACCAGAATAAATAATTTCGAGATCACCAACGACAATGGTAAAAAAATCCAAAGAAATAACTGGTAATATACCTGATATTAAAACAACATCAACTTCTGAAATATAATTTATGGATCTCAGTAAAAGCAGAAAAATAAACGAAAGGAAAAGATAACTGAAGTTATATGAACTTAACTTGAACGAAAAATCGTTTTCTTAACAAATAACTGTATTGAAATACTTCATAATTAGTTTGTAATCTGTGACGTGGAATACGTTGCTGCATATTTTTAGAAAAAACTTTCAGTAAACCTCTTAAGCATAAATTGTAGATTCTAAACTAACAAGCATACTCCTCTTAAAACGGTGGAAACTAATGCTTAGGTTAATAATAATTAATGTACAATAATTAATCTACAAATAATTAGCGAAGGCTGCAAGACAGAAAGAGATAGAAGTTATTAACTGCAGATTATTTTACGGATTGATGATTCAGAGGAATTTCAAGTTTCGAAGTCAAGTAAGAACCAACAAATATTTATTTATCCAACGTCTTGAAAACGAAACTGTATGGTGTACAATATAAAACTAAGAAGGAGGAAGAAATCAGGTTTAAGGGATACAAACAGAAGCCATTATCTTGTTTAAAAATTGCCTTAAAATACTGAGAAAACGTCAGCGAATTGGGGTTTATCCTGATTAGGGTTTTCAGTCATTTAAAGGAATGCTTTAATTTAATGAACAAAAGTATTACATGAAATAATAACGTACCTCTATTAAAGATATGTGTATATTAAGATCACGTAGGCGTTCAATTATTCGATAAAGTACATGTCTTAAAGTGCAGAAAGGGGGAAAAAATGTGAAATTAAAAATGATTTACAGTTTATAAATCTTAAAGTGTAGATCGCCTTAGTTGGCAGTGCGTGACTTATAGCTACTATATTTACAGATAATGTTGTAATTATACAAGATTGCGAAGTAAAGGCTATTTTCAGTAATGTTAATAAATTTTATGATACTCATAAAAAAACATTTTATATATGTAAGCTGATAGAACAAGGAAACACGATTTACTGCTGACAAAAACATTTTCTTCAAATTGGTCCCAACGTGTTCATTTTCATATAGCAAAGGTTTCGTGTTCTTATCATTTTGGGAAAATATGATTTTGTTCGTTTGGCATGAAGACAAAATCATATAAATATTTTCATTTTACCAAAACATTTACCTACAGTAAAATAGATCATACTTCTTGTTTTCTATTTATATATTAAGTCGTCAAGAAATTAATTTCGCGTTTTGGAACACTTTCATTAATACCCGAAAAAATGTACATCACGTATAGTAGTTAAACGAACGCCTAAACGTTACGTTAGTGTA
>NW_013667681.1:160967-171950 GCF_000517525.1 Limulus polyphemus | reverse complement strand
GTTCGTAAGTGTCAACGTTGGTTCACCAAATTTAGTTCAGTTGACTTTAGTCTTAAAAATTGTGATGGCAGGGGCCGACATGTTGGAATTGATATTGATGCTCTGGAGACGCTTGTTGAGTTTAACTCAAGGCAACACACTCGTGAAATGGCCCCGAAATTGCATGTCTTTCATGAAACAATACCTAAACATCTAAGGAATATGGGACAACTCCATAAAGAATGTGTTTGACTGCCTTACGAACTCTCCGATGATCATCGTTTCCAACGTGTGAACGTTGCTTCATCTCTTCTGGCGCGTGAACCATTTTTGGATAGAACTGTCACCGATGATGAAAAATTAATTCTCTATGCGAATATTAAACAATGGCTCAGTCTACTTCCAACCCCAAAACCTGGACTCCATCCGCGGAAAGTGGGGCTTTGCATTTGATTGGACATCAAAGGAGTAATTCATTTCGAACTCATCAATCCACAGTGAACTGTCAATGCAGATATCTATAGTCAGCAACTGAAACGATTGAATCAAGCCCTTCATCAGAGACGCCCTTCACTCGTCAATTGGCAAGGTGTTCTTCTTCTCCACCACAATGCACGTCCACATGTGGAAAGGTGTTCTTCTTCTCCACCACAATGCACGTCCACATGTGGCACGTTTGATGCAACACAATATTATGGAGTTGGATTGGAAATTTCTCCCCCACCCACCATATTCTCCAGATATGGCACCATCAGATCACCATCTTTTTGGTTCGCTGCAACACCATCTTAATGGGAAAACGTATGCAAATATGCAAGGTGTTAAAAAGGACATCGACATGTTTTTTGTTTCAAAGTCAAGTAATTTCTTTAATCATGGCATTAACAACCTGATTGTAAGGTGGAAGAGCATCATCGATAAGAATGGAAACCATTTAATTTAATAAACGCTTTCTTTTGATATATAAGTTGTTCGGGTTTTTTCATCTAAACATTATTTTATTTACTTAATAGTATTGTCTCTTCATGAATCATATACAGTACAGTATTCTAGAATTTTTTTCTTCATGGTATAATATTGTTTTTATTTTTTAAATGTGCAGTAAGAATGTAAGTACAAAGCTACACAGTGGGCTATCTGTGCTGTGCCCACCACGGGGTATCGAAACCCTATTTTTAGCATTATAAGTCTTGAGTCTTACTGTTGTGCCACTGGGAGGGGGGGGGTGGCATGCAGTAAGAGATTTATAAAACTTTAGTCTCGAACTGGCTTATTTAGAATTTTGAATTTATAGACTAGAAGGAAGGTAAGTAGTCAATAACACTCACCGCCAACACTTGAGTTACTCTAATCGAATAGTAGGCTTTGACAGTCATCCCCATAACGCACCCATGGCCTCTAATTACGAACCACATTTTTGCAGCAATGGATGCGAACCATGAACTTTTGGATTCACAGTCCAGGCATGTGAAATACTAAGCCACCACTGGTCCCAGTATTAAGTTGTAATGTGCATGTCAGTTACAATTTACCTCTACTGTCGTGTTTCCTTCCGTCATTAAAGATTTTAGAAGGGTCGAATTTTGAAATGGTGCCACCACCCACCCCGAACCTCAGCCTCAATTTCCAAAGTTTCCAGTTAAAAAACCGAAATACTATAAAACGGAATTTAGTCACTTGTGAATTAAACCTACCTAGCTTTTCATTAAAACGTTGTATCTTAAGTCTAGACTTAAAAATATCTTGTAAAATGCCTCTTCTTTATTCGCTACCAACGCCTGGTTGTTCAGCGATAATTGTGAGGGCTTATAACGCTAAAATTAAGGGTCTGATCTTCGCAATGAGAACAACACAGGTAGCCCATGAAGCAACATTGTACTTATCAACAAACAAACTTTTTTTTCAAAACAAAGACTAGACATCTTCAGTTTTTGGTACTAAAAGTCTCCAGATATATATAGTTATTTTAATAATATATTTAAATTAATTGTTGTATAAGAAGATTTGGGTGAATGTAATGTTACATTAATATCGTGTTCACATCGTTTATCAAAAGTTCTCATAACTTCTAATTGAGAGTGTGACTTTTTAATATTATTTGCCTATCCCACAGTGGCTCAGCAGTAAGCCTGAATGCTTGTAAAGCGAAAAACCGGGTTTCGATACTCGTGATGGGCATAGCACAGAGAGTCCATTGTGTATCTTTGTGTTAAAAACATTTCTTGATACTGTTTGCAAGTTTCCTTTCAGTTCCTTTAAAAATCTAAAATTCAAATGGAAAAATATTCAATACCTATTGTGGGCACAACACAGATAGCCCATTCTGTATCTTTGTATTAAAAAAAACAAAACTTTCTTTGATACTGGTTCAATGTTTTCTCTTAGTTTATGTAAAAACGTTTAACACAAATACCCGCTGTTTTTTAGTTAGGCTAACGTGTATATCATAGCAACTGGCCAACTTACTCCAAATTCTCTCCCTCATTAGACATTTTATCCTGTGAACTAAAGCGATTATTCTTATTTTGTGTTAATTTTATTTCCATTGGAATCTTCTGTGTCTTTGTATGTATTACGTTTTTTTTAACTTTTTTAATGTTAGTCTGAGGACGTCTTAGTTAGCTGGTTCTTCTATTCAGGTTTTACTACGAGGACGTCTTCGTTAGCTGGTTCTTCTATTCAGGTTTTACGTGTTTGTAAGCTGGTGTTTCTGTTCAGGTTTTACGTGTAAGTCAGCTGGTTCTTCCTTTCAGGTTTTACGTATTAGTTAGCTGCTTTTACGTGTTAGTTTACTGGTTTTACATGCAGTTAGCTGGTGTTTCTATTCAGGGGTTTTGCATGTTAGTTAGCTGATGTTTCTATTCAGATTTTACTACGAGGACGTTATAGTTAGCTGGGGTTTCTATTCAGATTTTACGTGTTAGTTAGTTGGTTTTACATATTAGTTAGCTGGTTTTACGTGTTAATTTTCTGTTTTTACGTTTTAGTTAACTGGTTTTACATGTTAGTTCTCTGGTATGACGTGTTAGTTATATGGTATTACGTGTTAGTTAGCTAGTTTTACATGTTAGTTAGCTGGTATTACGTATTAGTTAGCTGACTTTACGTGTTAGTTAACTGGTTTTACTGGTATTACATGTTAGTTAGCTGGTATTACGTATTAGTTAGCTGGCTTTACGTGTTAGTTAACTGGTTTTACATGTTAGTTAGCTGGTGTTTCTATTCAGGTTTTACATGTTAGTTAGTTGGTTTTACATGTTAGTTTGCTGGTTTTACATATTAGTTAACTGGTTTTACATGTTAGTTAGTTTGGTTTTACGTGTTATCTAGCTTTACATGCTAGTTAGCTGGGTTTACGTGTTAGAGTAGCCCAAGAGATGGCGGTGGGTGTTGTTGACTAGTTGTCTTTCTTCTAGTCTATCAATGCAGAACTAGGGAGGGCTAGCACGGATAGCCCTTGGGTGGCTTTGCGCGAATTTCAAAACAAACGAACAGACTCTGTCTTCCTACATACATATATTCATTACATCACCGATCTAAGAATGCATTGTTATTTTCTCTCTAGTGTTTCTGATAGTCCTATTAGAACCAAGATATTCTGTTGTTTCAGGTAACTAAACCTATCACAGTGTTGAGGTTTTACGTTCAGCCATGGTAATGATGATTTGTGATGTTAACTTTGTGCTAAAACTTACAACTAATATGCTATAGTGTTTGTTTGTTTGTTTGTTTTTGAATTTCGCGCAAAGCTACACGAGGGCTATCTGCGCTAGCCGTCCCTAATTTAGCAGTGTAAGACTAGAGGGAAGGCAGCTAGTCATCACCACCCACCGCCAACTCTTGGACTACTCTTTTACCAACGAATAGTGAGATTGACCGTCACATTATAACGCCCCCACGGCTGAAAGGGCGAGCATGTTTGGTGTGACAGGGATTCGAACCCGCGACCTTCAGATTGCGAGTCGAGTGTCTTAACCACCTGGCCATGCTGGGCCGTCTATAGTGTAAAAATAGTTAGTGATGCGAGGATTTCGAGCGAATTTAATTGACTGTAATTGAATAAACCACAATATCTAAATGTTGGGTTTCAACTTTCACATTGTCTTTCTATGTCCCACGTCCTATCAGTAATTCCGAATATATACGGTCTGCGTACCGTCACCGTAAAAACGTGCCCCACATTTTGAGTGAGGGGATGCAGTGTAAAAGTGACGACCAGAGCTTAATATTCTGTCAAACAAGAGTTAGCGGTGAGTTGTTTTGACTAGCTGCTTTCCCCCATCAGTTAAAATTCTCGAAAATAAAACGAGATATGCCCTATTAATATCTCTCTGTTTTTCCGTTATTCCACTGGGCCACGCCTGGCCTCTTTTGAAATTAGAATTGTTTACGCAAGAAGTAAATGAGCGGTAACTCTAATCTTTATGAAAAACAACAATTATAGAATAGTTCAGATCAAACTTTCGACCTTGACCTTTTTTTAAGGCTACAACTAAGTGAACAACAAACAAACACACATTGGGCTGTAACCCTGGCTGTGGTATTCAGTTATTGAGTTGTAACTCTATGGTGTTGAGTTAATGAGCTCATGAGAGTGAGATAAACGGTGGATCAAATGATTAGTAATTCGTATTTGAAAAATATAACTAGCACTTTCAACAGACAGATGTTGTGACTGTAGTGTTGAGTTATTGGGCTGTAACTCTGACTGTGGTGTTGAAAATTCAGTTTTATTGTGTTGCCGAAACTAGTCGGCTGAAATATGGCATCTTTTATTGTGCGAAAAAAGTAGGTTTTGTTTTTAACTCGCATTATAGTAGCACAATGTGACTGAAAATAAACTGTTTTTACATTAAGTTGTTCACTGGTTTATATAACTATCGGCCAGGTGGTTAGGGCACTCGACTCGCAATCTGAGGGTCGAATCCCCGTCCCACCAAACATGCTCGCCCTTTCCTCCGTGGGGGCGTTATAATGTGACGGTAAAAGAGTAGCTCAAGAGTTGGCGGTGGGTGCTAATGACTAGCTGCCTTCCCTCTAGTTTGACACTGCTAAATTAGGGACGGCTAGCGCAGATAGTCCTCATGTAGCTTTGCGCGAAATTCAAACCAAACCGTAATGCATAACTATCCCAACTTTATATTTCATACTGTACTAGAATTTAGATGGTGCGATTGTACTTCTGCTGGGAAGAGTCTCTACTCTGACTACTGCCATCCAAGAGTGGGTGAGGAGAAAGGGACTGCTGAGCCTACGGACACGGACTTCAACATGGTCTTCGTGCACCGGAAACGTCCGAGAAAAACTCCAAGCACAGCGTCCAAGGTAAGATATTACCTGTTACAAAGATCACTTGCGAAACACGATAATAGTGAAATGTATACGCTGACAGGTTAGTTAATGATTACTTATTGTGTTTGAAAATTGTTCACCAAAAGACAGAAAGTTACCGTGACTTAACACCGGCGCAGCTGTTAAGTTTCTCATCGTCCGACATGATAAACAAACAAACAAGCAAAAAAAAAAAAAACGGAGGCTTTACTCTGACTAGTTGTGATTGTGTGTAAGATAAATAGATCTTTGGACTAAAGTTAGATAATTAGTTTCTTTGATATGACCAGTTATGATTGTGTGTAAGATAACTGGGTCTTTGGACTAAAGTTAGATAATTAGTTTCTTTGATATGACCAGTTATGATTGTGTGTAAGATAACTGGGTCTTTGGACTAAAGTTAGATAATTAGTTTCTTTGATATGACCAGTTATGATTGTGTGTAAGATAACTGGGTCTTTGAACAAAAGTTAGATAATTAGTTTCTTTGATATGACCATTTGTAATTGTGTGTAAAACAAATAGATCTTTGGACAAAAGTTAGATAATTAGTTTCTTTGATATGACCATTTGTGATTGTGTGTGAAATAAATAGATCTTTGGACAAAAGTTAGATAATTAGTTTATTTGATATGACCAGTTGTGACTGTGTGTAAGATAAATAGATCTTTAAACATAAGTTAGATGATTAATTTCTTTGATATGACCATTTGTGAGTGTGTGTAAAATAAATAGATCTTTGGACAAAAGTTAGATAATTACTTTATTTGATATGACCATTTGCTTCAAATGTATTGTTTTAGTACAATGTTATGTTTGCCCCCCCCCCCCAAGTGTGTGTGTTTGTTAGTATTTATCAGCAAGATTTCTCAAACGGCTGTATGGGTTTGAGCGAAAGTTGGTATACACTTGGACTAGAACCCAACTTAGAAGTACTTAGTTTTTGAAGGGTCAAGGTCATGAAAATAAACAAATCCCTATCTGTTAACATGTGGACCAATTTTTCACTATTTTTGCTCTAAAACTCAATCAAAAGTGATCGGATTTTTATTAAACTTCGTGAACATATGTAGAATATTATTCCTCATTGTCCTGTCAAAAATGGTCAGTGTCTCTTGATAAAAACAGACATAAGGACACAGTTTCATATTTTTTGAGGGCCAAATATGACCAATTCTCCGTGGAGGAGGTATATGTGTCCCTCTAGTTTTGCATTAACTTCATTCGGAAAAATAATCAAAGAACATCGATAATACACTTATTTCATTCTTCCGAACTATATTTTTTATATGATATCATAGCTCTTAAATTATGTTTCCGTTTATACTAGAGATCGTCAAACTTTTTAAATCATGCACCCTTTCTCCCCCCTCCCAACAAAAACTTTTTAGGTCGGTATGTGAGCGTTGTCTCTAATTATAGTCACATTATTCGTTGCTGTGAAGAAAAAAAACGATCTGCTAGTGACAGTTTGAATTTCCATTCCGTCCACTCAGCAGTGATAAATCTGTTGTAAGAACCTCCTTCTAGCGTGGGTCGTAAGATCCTAATGGACTGTTCCATAGATAACAAAATGTTATACTCTATCACTGTTCCATAGATAGCAAAATGTTATACTCTATCACTGTTCCATAAATAACAGAATGCTATACCCTATCACTGTTCCATATATAACAGAATGCTATACTCTATCACTGTTTCATAAATAACAGAATGCTATACTCTATCACTGTTCCATAGATAACAGAATGCTATACTCTATCAATGTTCCATAGATATAAAACTTTTGGTTTAAACTGTGCACTCGCGGCCGTTGTAGAATTTAGGTTTGTACCATTTAAGAATACATGACATATTTCTGATATAAACAAACAAAAATAGTAAGTTTCGACGCTAAATCTTTAAAAAAATGACAGATTAGTTTGCCTTAACTTATTGTTATTTCTTTGAATGACAGATTTTTTTACCGTAATTTATTGTTATTTCTTTAAATGACAGATTTCTTTGCCGTAACTCATTGTTATTTTTTAAATGACAGATGTGTTTGCCGTAACTCATTGTTATTTCTTTAAATGACAGATTTGTATGCCGTAACTCATTGTTATTTCTTTAAATGACAGATTTGTTTACCGTAACTTATTGTTATTTTTTTAAAATGACAGATTTGTTTACCGTAACTTATTGTTATTTCTTTAAATGACAGGTTTGTTAAGTAAGTACATTTCGTGCTGGGCCAGTCACGGCTGGCTGAGTTCTTTGTAGATTTTAGATTTGTAGATTATTTCTCTGGCACGATACGGAAAGCGATTTTTTTCAAAATGGTTCTTACGTTGATACTGCAGCTTTTGTTTTAATTCTGCAGAAAAATCATATGTTGTACCTCAACATTTAACTTACACATCAAATTACATTAATCTACTCCATCAAGAAATCAGTTAACAGGTATATCTAAGCGAAAGTTTATTTTGTTGTTATTGTTGCGTATCTGCTCGTATGTTAATTTCCGGTATAAATTCCTTCCGAGGAACTTTAGCCATACAATTCCTTTCTTAATTAAACATAGTTTATTCTTTCTCGATACAATTTTATAATACACAAAATTTCCACAGTCAATACGTTTGCAATCTATATAACAAAACACACACTTTATATTACCGTCACTACTGCTCGCTTGACTCAATTATCTGTCTCTATATCTATCTATCTGCAATTATCTCTCCGCTTTATTTGCCGGACTTATATACCAAAAAAGGGCTCCTAGAGCAGACTAGAGTTGTCAGGAAAAGTCATGATCCTTCTAGAAACTCCAGCGCGCATGCTTCCAGGGTCGCGTGACTTCCGCTGTCGTAACATTATAGTTTAAAGTATGTAAAAATATAATGTTTCAACAGGCTTGAGCTTTGCTGACTTGTCTCCACATATATTTTTTTTCCAAATTGAGAGGAGGGGATAGTCCCATCAGATAAGTTCTCATTGTGATATATCTGTTATCATACATAGTCCCATTAGATAAGTTCTCATTGTGATATATCTGTTATCATACATAGTCCCAGTAGATAAGTTCTCATTGTGATATATCTGTTATCATACATTGTTCCACTAGATAAGTTCTCATTGTTATATATCTGTTCTCATTGTGATATATCTGCTATTATACCTAGTCCTATTAGATAAGTTCTCATTGTGATATATCTGTTATCATACATAGTCCCAGTAGATAAGTTCTCATTGTTATATAGCTGTTATCATTCATAGCCCCATTAGGTAAGTTCTCATTGTGATATATCTGTTATCATACATAGTCCCAGTAGATAAGTTCTCATTGTTATATATCTGTTCTCATTGTTATATATCTGTTATCATTCATAGTCCTATTAGATAAGTTCTCATTGTGATATATCTGTTATCATACATATATATATATATATATAGTTCCACTAGATAAGTTCTCATTGTTATATATCTGTTATCATTCATAGTCCTATTAGATAAGTTCTCATTGTGATATGTCTATTATCACACATAGTCCTATTAGGTAAGTTCTCATTGTGATATATCTGCTATTATACATAGTCCTATTAGATAAGTTCTCATTGTGATATATCTATTATCACACATAGTCCCATTAGATAAGTTCTCATTGTGATATATCTGTTATCATACATAGTCCCAGTAGATAAGTTCTCATTGTGATATATGTGTTATCATACATATATATATAGTTCCACTAAATAAGTTGTCGGTGTGATATATCATACACAGTGTTAGTAGGTAAGTTCTCAGTGTGATATATCATACATAGTTCTGGTAAATAAGTTCTCCGTGTGATATATCATACATATTTCTGGTAGGTAAGTTCCCAGTGTGATATATCATACATAGTCCTGGTAAATAAGTTCTCCGTGTGATATATCATACATAGTTCTGGTAGGTAAGTTCTCAGTGTGATATATCATACATAGTCCTGGTAGGTAAGTTCTCAGTGTGATATATATCATACATAGTCCTAGTAGGTAAGTTCTCAGTGTGATATATCTGTTATCATACTAATTAATGCAATTTGAAATTTTATTCGAAATGATTGGGTCTTCTGCTATTTATGGGATAAACAATAATTTTTTCTGGTTACAATTATTTCAATATATTTTTGGTTCACATATACTGACAAATGAATTATCTACAATTTTTTAAAACGAATATTTGACCAAAAATTACGGATAACGTTTTGTAAATTATTCGTGTGTGTATATATATAGGGTGTCGGAAAAGTTTGGAACCATAGGTAATTTGTGACTTTTCTTAATTTCAGACACGTGACTGATCATGGTGCTGTCACAGAATTAGAAATTCAAGTTAATTTAGCTGTTAATCCAAACTTGTTTCGAATTACAAAGACAGCATATGGGACACATTCTGTAACATTCGTGCCTAAGATGACTCTAGTCTTCTCGGACACCCTGTATTTATATATTTATATTTTATAAAACTCGTAAATAAATAATAGTTTACATTTGATGACGAGGAATATAAAAGGTTGGAGACGTCTTGAATGAATAACGAAAAAAACTTTATTATAAATGTACAACGTTTTGACAACATTATGTTATCAGGATGAGGTACAAGTAGTTTGCATATACATGTGTAGTATGGAACCAAAAGGTCACATGACCGGAGACTGCTTTAACAGCTTAGTAACGTCATCTTGGTACCCCAGGATGTTGTTTTAGAGTAGGGCTGCTTTATGCAATTAAGATGTTTTCTGTCATTTTGTGTTTGATGCGTGGTTCTTTTATGTATTATTATCTGTGGCGTGTGTCATTTGCTACAAGAAAATCAGAAACAGAATCTTTGTTAGGCTAGCAGCAATCAGATTACGTCAGCACCAGAATCCATTAAGATACCTCCTGTCACAGATACGAAGTTTATCTGGTCTCAGATCATAACAAGTAGCTTCAGTGTGTTTTATATAGCGTTGAGACATCACTGATAGGACTTATATAGCGAGCGACTTGAGCAGCCTGCGTTAAGCCTAAACATTAGGTCTGTTAAGAGCGTATCGAAAAACAGCTTAGTAAACAATAAAGAGGCATACTTCATTCGAACGTATAAACATTGAAAACTGTAAAACATGAAAAAATTAAATAATTCCGTCGTCCAACAGTGAGCATGCCCAACTGGAAAAGATCAGTTTATTCATTTAGATACTTACTTCATGAGCAAGCATTAACAAAATCATCAGACGAACTTGTTCTAATTTGGTAAGTTAATTATCAGATGGCACTGTTCTTTCCGATAATGAAACACTACTATAGTGACATAATTAGTGACGTGGCCAAATTAGGATAAAACAGCACAAAATTCAGGGTAAAAAACCAAGCACTTGGTTCTCAAATAATCTAAACTATGAACTGAACTTTTTCTCACACACAATATTCAGTATGACGTCAGCAGGCCCGCCGACAGGCCCGCAAAGCATCTTTAGGCTATATATCTTCATTTAATGATAAAAACCATAGTTTTTGGCTTTTCTTTGCATGTAGACGCTTGATACATTAAGAACGACTGAAATAATAATTTGAGTAATAATTGATATGTATTTGTTACTTTATAGATTTAATAGACATTTGTTATTACTGTTACGACAGCGGAAGTCACGTGACTCTGGACGCATGC
>NW_013667681.1:158952-160449 GCF_000517525.1 Limulus polyphemus | reverse complement strand
TAAAGCCTGGAAAATAGAGCGGAGATAATAATTGCAGATAGATGGAGATAGAGACAGATAATTGAGTCAAGTGAGCGGTAGTGACCGTAAATAAAGTGCGTGAATCGTTGTGAATTATAGCGTGTGTTTAAGTTAGAGTGACTGTGGAAATTCTGTGTATTATAAAGTTGTATCGAGAAATAATAAACTAGTTTTAATTAAGAAAGGGCTTTTTACGGGAAATTATCAAACAAGCAAATACGTAACATTACTTTATAGATTTAATAGATATTTGTTGTTACTTCATAGATTTAATAGATATTTGTTGTTGCTTTATAGATTTAATAGATATTTGTTGTTACTTTATTAACGCTTATATTGTGATGTAAAAAGGGTTGCTTCTATGATTTTGTCTGGTTTATGAGCTCGTTGCTGTCCTAATTTAGGATCTTCTTTTTTAATAAATTTTTCAAAACATCCCGGCGAGGATGTTTGCCCCGGGGTCCGTGGTGGCTCTCGACGTTCCTGGACGTCAGATATAATTGATTTATGTTGAATAAATGATCACTTTAAATTATAATACTAGTATTATTTAATGAATGTATTGATTTTTCTGTTTTACAGAAGAATAAAAAAAGAAACTCGTTAATAATGATATTAGCCTTCAACACTCCTGCTACTCTTCTTAAGATTAGGAGAAAATGGAACTTAACCAAACACATAAGTGTCTGCAACAACAAAATCTCCTAATTAATGAACATAAAATTTAATAAGTTGTAAACCCACCAACGACTGAAAATAAAAACCTCCATCTAGGCGATCCTGCATGGCCAGGTGATTAGGGAGCTCGACTCGGGTTCGATTTCCCATCCCACCAAACATGCTCGTCCTTTCAGCCGGTGGGGGGGGGGGGGGCTATTGTTTGACGATCACTCCCACTATTCGTCGGTAAAAGAGTAGTCCACGAGTTGGCGGTGATGACTAGCTGCCTTCCTTCTAGTCTTATACTGCTAAATTAGGGTCTGCTAGCGCAGATAGCCCTGGTGTAGCTTTGCGCGAAATAATAAAAAACAATCCATCTAGGCCATTGACCCCTAAGACATGTCCCCCCCCTCATCACATTACGATAAATTTGAGCACCTACACAAGTCGCCACATTACTTCAAAACTCGTCACATTACGATAAGTTTGGGCACCTACACAAGTCGCCATATTACTTCAAAACTATAATTTGAACTTCTTCAAGTGTCTCTGATGGTGATGCTTAGTTCAGTGTGATAATAATTTCCTAGATTCTCCTGGACATTGCTAATCTGGTGTATATAGATTGTTGATTTACGGAAATCATTCTACATTAAAATTATTTGATAGTAATTACGTATTCTCACAGACGTTAGCCACCTTGACTCTCCTTTCTCTACACCCATCTTATATCGAGTTAGTTTATCACGCTTCTTTCCAAGACTTTAAACACATATAGAGTTTGAACATGGCCAGATATCTACACATATATAGTTT
>NW_013667681.1:157483-158888 GCF_000517525.1 Limulus polyphemus | reverse complement strand
TGAAGTCTCGAGAAGCTACTAGATATGCGGTAGTCTTGTATATATAAGCCGCCAAGAAGTGACGGCAAGAGTTGAGTCGAGCACGTTAGACATTCGTTGTGAATTATAGCGTTTGTTATAGCGCGACTGTGGAAATTAAGTGTGTTGCAAAGTTGTATTCAGAAAGAATAAACCAGTTTTAATTAAGAAAGGACTTGTATCGCTAAAGTTTCTTCGGAAAGAATTTTTACGGAAAATTAACTAACGATCGGAGGCGTAACAATATATATATATATGTATATCGTTTCAAGTTGCTCCCTTCACTTTCTGTGCACACACACACACGCACACACATATAGTTTAAACTCGCCCAATTTACAAGCCACCACCATGACAGCCTCTTCGCTAAACTTTTTCATCTTCTTAGAGAGCTGACTTTAGCGAGTAAAATCGTCAGGCAACCAGTATTCACGAGATATTGGATGACTTTTTCATAGGCTTAATTACCACAACAACATTGTGTTATTTCAGCGGTAAAAATTTAGGAAAATATTACAGACGGAAAGAAATTACGATCGATGAAAGAAAAATATTAGACACGGAAACAAATTATTCTTACCTCCGTTCGTTAGTTAACTTTCGTAAAAAATTCTTTCCGAAGAAACTTTAGCGAGACAAGTCCTTTCTTAAATAAAACTGGTTTATTCTTTTTGAATACAACTTTGCAAAACACTTAATTTCCACAGTCGCGCTATAATTCACAATGAACGTCTCACGTGCTCAACAATACGTCTCTCTCTCTCTGTGTGTCCGCAGTTCGATTACACAGCATTACCTTGTTGCCGTCACTTCTTGGCCGTCTTATATAAAAGAATACCGTACATCTAGTAACCTCCGGAGGATTCACGAATCTTCGAGAATATGACGTGTTACTAGAGTCACGTGACCTCCGCTGTCGTAACATTATGATCGATGAAAGAAAAATATTACAGACGGAAAGAAACTACGATCGATGAGAGAAAAATATCAGAAACAGAAAGAAATTACGATCTATGAGATAAAAATATTAGAGACAGAGAGAAATTACGATCTATGAGAGAAAAATATCAGAAACGGAAAGAAATAACGATCTATTAGAGAAAAATATTAGACACGGAAACAAATTACGATCAATGAAAGAAAAATATTAGAGACGGAAAGAAAATATTGTTACGTCTCCGTTTGTTGATTAACTTTCCGTAACTTCGTTCCGACGAGACTTTAGCGACACAAGTCCTTACTTAATAAAACTGGTTTATTATTTCCGAATATAACTTTACGATACACTTAATTTCAATATTCGCGCTAAAACAAACACTATAACGAATGTTAACTTCAACAATGGGCCCGGCATGGCCAGGTGGATAAGGCGCTCGACTCACAATCT
>NW_013667681.1:153879-156686 GCF_000517525.1 Limulus polyphemus | reverse complement strand
ACAGGATAGTTCCAGAAAGTAGAGGGCGTGAGAATAGTCACGTGATCTCGATGACGCAACAATACGATCAATGAAAGAAAAATATTACATACGGAAAGAAATTAGATGAAAGAAAAATATTACGGACGGAAAAAAAATTACGATCTATGAGAGAAAAATATTAAAGACAGAGAGAAAAATATCAGAAACGGAAAGAAATTACGATCTATGACAGAAAAATATTAGAGAAGGAAAGAAATTACGATCAATGAAAAAAAATATTAGAGACGGAGAGCAACAAAGGCCATCCCATCTGTATACCTTGGGCCTCAGAAGAGAAAATCACCAAAAAGGCCTGGTGAATGGACATTTTAATTTTAGTTTTTGTATTAGTATTTTTCAAGGGACTTCACAATACAGAAAGAGGAAAATGTTATGGGCTATATTGTCAGTTTTTCAATTTAGATGTTAGCTAGAGGGAGCATGACATTATTGTTTGTTTGTTTATTTCAAGTTAAGAACAAAGCTGCACAACGGGTTATCTATGCTCTACCCACCACGGGTATCGAAACCCGATTTCTAGCGTTGTAAATCCGCAGACATACCGCTGTACTAGAAGGGGGGCACATGACATTAAAGTAAAACTAGAATACCTAGAACGTTGTACATGACGTCACGAAAATATGCAACTTTGACGTATATCTAGAAATGAGACATCGAATATAAATACGTGTGAGCCAGTCAATAAGTAAGGTAGCATTGAATCAATGAAGCATTAACTCAGTTATTTTAAAGTGCCAGTTAGTCAATGAAGTAGTTAGTTTTAATTAAATATTTTGATCAGTGTTAGTTATCGTATTTATTCAGTTACTCGATCAATTAACCGTCACATTGTACAAGTAAGTTTATTTTGTAAGTTAGTCGTAGTACAATTAGCGAGGTATTTTCGTTTGAACGTCATTTGGAGACTTAGACCTACAAGTTACAACAGTGCAAGTGAAGGCAGCTAATAGAAAAGTAAGGAAGAAATAAACTGATCTATTATTTTGATTGAACTTTGGGTGTGGTTTTTAAAATCATTTGGTGAAAATAATTCAAAGAAAGAAATACGCTACAACACTATTAGTGTATTCTTCTGAGTTGTTCAGTAGACAAACTATTTAAAAAAGATATATGAATATCTTCTCTGCTTTATATTCTTCATATAAATATAATGATGAGTAAAAACAGCAACTCAAAACACCATAAATATTATATACACTCCACCATTATAAGAAGCCTATTCTTGTTATTTCGATTTGCCCATGTTCAGGGTTACTGGTGAATTCCTCGAAACCTATATAACTCAATGGCAAATAGTGAATTGAATGATGGATTGGGCTAAAGTCATTTTGATATAGATTGTTTGTGCATGTGCTGAGATGTTCAACATTAACCGTTAGCAGTATCAAGAGTAAAAACTCAGAAACCGACGTTTGTTTTTTTTTTACTCTTAATATAGTATCACAATGTGCCTGAAAATAAATTATCGTTAGCAGTATTTATCATTAACTCCTGATCAAAGCAAGCTACTCACAGAGACCTTAACTAAAAAGTTAACCTAGTAATGATCATAGCTAATTTAATACACCCTACTTACTTATAATTAGAATGCATTAATTAATCCGTTGGATACCCTCGCTGTAAGTGGTGTTTTCGGCTGATCTCAATCTTACCCTATTAACTTATAATTACTTTGATTAGGCTTAGACATCATCAATCACAGAAAGAATTCGTGCTATTAAAGTCCGGAAAGACAGACCTTTCCAGATTTTATATTCCTTGATTCATTTTTAAAGTTTAATACATGTTTAAAGTTAATTATAAAACGTGACAGTATTTTAGATCTAGTACCGGTAATCGTTGATTTACTCCCGCTTTATTATCATTATTATTAATATACTTCCGTTACTAAATATTTTCCATTTCATAGTAATTGATGCAGCATCAAATGAAAGATCATCCTCTATGTACTTTGTAGAAAGTTTGATTTTCAGAGCCATCACTTCACAAAGTTTTTTTTTGGGGGGGGGGCATTTAGTATTCTTTCCCTATAATAAGAAAAGTCTGCAACAAACGAAAAAAAAACATCTGGCATTGCAGCATCAGCGGATATCATGTAGGCTTCATTTTTGCAAAGCTGTCAACCAAGGCATCAAAATCAAGTTATAGAAAGTTTGCACGACACCCCTGGATTTATATTTTAACAAGATACTTCCGATAAAATTTATTGTCGAAGAAGAGTGACGTTTTGTAAATAAATGATGGTGTATGTGAAAATTTGAATTTCAGTGACTTGTACTCTGCTCGATCAACTTATCATTGTTTAACAACTAGAATGTGGTTAAAACAGTGAATGTTAAAATGGTACGCACAACTTGCGTTTAGAATTATATTGTTGTTGTAGAATTTGCACCTTCCATATCAAATACGATATTTATTAATTGGAGTTAGCCGCTGACTGCGCTATAACGTACCTGTATCACAGTAACCCTAAATCTTTAACAACTTCTTGTAAAGTTAGGGCCATTTTCATATTAGAACCATATCAGGGTTGCCAGAGAAAGATAGAACCATATCAGGGTTGCCAGATAAAGAGGTTGGATTGCAAATAAACTTTAATCTCACGAGCTGCCATATCCACTTTCAGGGTAACAAGGAAACCAATGTTTAACACAACTATGACGTTTTAGGGTAACAGGGAAACCAATTGTTACGTTTTCGTTTGTTAATTGATTTTCCGTAACTTCGTTCCTACGAAACTTAAGCGACACAAGTCCTTTCTTAAC
>NW_013667681.1:151586-152914 GCF_000517525.1 Limulus polyphemus | reverse complement strand
TGAATACAAATTAGTTAGCATAAATCAGTTAAATGACGAAATATTAGGTGTCTATTTACTTGTAACCACTCAGTGTATACTAAAAAAGAGGGCGCCTGGCAAACACTCGGAGTTTCGCGAGGTTCCTCGATAAGTCGTGATCCTTCTAGAAACTCCAGCGCGCATGCTCCCAGCTTCGCCTGACTTCCGCTGTCGTAACAATATCTAAAAAAGATATATACGTCACTGTTAGTATTAGAATTTCGAATAGTCCGAAGCCGAGTTAAATAATTTAAATTTATTGTACTTTGGATTTAGTATTTAGATAAATGCCAGATATATAGTCAGTTTGTAATATTTGCCAACAAGATTGATACACACATTTTTCTTTTTTAACACAAATACGTTTTGATATATATATGTACACACACAACAATACAATTTACAATAACAATTATTACAAATAGTTATTACAAACAATGATTCACAAACTTACACATGGTGGTTAGGGCGCTCGACTCGCAATCTGAGGGTCGCGGGTTCGAATCCCCGTCACACCAAACATGCTCGCCCTTTCAGCCGTGGGGGCGTTATAAGGTGATGGTCAATCCCACTATTTGTTGGTAAAAGAGTAGCCCAAGAGTTGGTGGTGGGTGGTGATGACTAGCTGCCTTCCCTCTAGTCTTACACTGCTAAATTAGGGACGGCTTCCGCAGATAGCCCTCGTGTAGCTTTGCGCGAAATTCAAAACACACAAACTTACAAACAATAATAAGTTTTCTTTCTAGTCTGGAACTTCCTTGATATCTTATCGAGGGTTTACGATTAGGTTGGTGTAAGTACGATTCGCCGGGAAGCTAGCTAGCTTATTCTCCTTGACCACACACGCTGTTTTCCACCGTTGAAGTTAGGTAATGTTTTCGTAAAAATACTATTATATCAGATGTGAATCCACTGAAGTTAAACGATTTGTAATGTTCGAAATTTATAAATATTCCTGGTCAAATATCTTAAGTTTTCCGATCGATAAGCATTATAAAAAATCATAGTTATAGCTTCCGAAATTTTATAGCACACTGATTATAGCGAACTAATAATAGACACTCTTCTGGCGCAGCAGGTTGGTTATATTTATAGGCGTGGGAACGTTTTCTAAAAAATTCAGTCTTACCTAACAATATTGGTTAAAGCATTTACTTATAAAGATATATTGTTGATTCTTACTCTCGAGAATATTCTACAACTTTGGAGAATAGGCGGGAGTTTCGCAATACCTATCAAACAGGTATAAGCTATATATGTTTCTAAATATAAACTTAATCTAAACAATGTTCATATAAAAATAAATA
>NW_013667681.1:148291-151576 GCF_000517525.1 Limulus polyphemus | reverse complement strand
TCAAACAGGTATAAGCTATATATGTTTCTAAATATAAACTTAATCTAAACAATGTTCATATAAAAATAAATACATTACAATAATTTCGTTACAACTCCCTCCTTAAAGAATTAAAAATTGGCTTTACACAATTTTTAACTAAGACATTATATATATATATATATATTGGCAACAATGCATTATATATAATACATTATTCAAAAGATTATAAAACTTCAATAATAACCTTATGATCATAAAATTACAAAGCACATAAATCTGCGTCAGCACAAATGTTGTCAACCCCTTTGACATGGATTATGTTTAAATAATCTTCAAACTCCAATTTAACAGTCTTCTGTTTTTGCCCTTCATTTGGTTTAAAAACGTCAACGGGTTATGATCAGTGTAAATGATAATAGATTGTTGGGATACAGATACATACACATTGAAATGTTCTAAAGCTAACACTAAAGCCAATGTTTCTTTTTTCTACTATAGAATAATTCTTTTGATGACAATTAAACTTTTTCGAAAAATAACAAACAGGGTGTTCAATATCTTTGTCGTCTGATTGTAATAGAATGGCACCAGCGCCACAATCGCTGACATCAACAGCTAATGCGAAAGGCCTATAAAAGTCAGGTGCCATCTATACAGGGTAAGTGCATAACAAAGATTTGACCTTTTCAAAAGCAGATTGACATATTTCAGACCATTTGATTTTTTTTTCTCCAAAAGGTTTGTTAATGGTACAGTGATGTCAGCAAAATTTTTATAAAACTTCCTGTAATAACCAGTCATTCCCAAAAATCTCATCAAATTTTCTTGTTGGTAGCAGTTGGATAATTCACAATACAATCAATTTTGGCTTGAATTGGGCAAACTTGGCCATGGCCTACTACATGACCTAAGTAAACAACTCTGGCTTTATAGAAGTCACTTTTTCTGCCAAATTTACAGTGATATTGGCTTTCTTCAGCCTTTCAAAAACATCATGTATCATTGTAAATCACAATATAATCAACATAAATTCCGACATTTGACATTCATCATTCGCTGAAAAGTTGCTTGAGAATTTTTCTTCCCAAAAGGCATTACATTGTACTGGTATAACCCATCAGGAGTAACAAAAACAGATATTTCTTTTGCTCTGTCAGTTAGAGGAACAGCCCAGTATCCCTTCAGTAGGCACACTTTGTGATATATCTGGGTTTTCCAATTTTATCAATACAATCTTCCATTCTTGGAATGAGATAGGAATCTGTCTTTGTCAAAGCATTTACTTTGCAGAAGTCTGTACAGAATCTAACTGAACCATCAGATTTAGGGACCAGTACACAAGGTGAAGACCAATCACTTTTACTAGGCTCTATAATTCCATTTTCCAGCATGTAAGATATTTCTTTATGCATTTTCTTGGCTTTGATTGGATTCACCTGATAGGGATGTTGTTTTACAGGAGAAGCGTCACCTATATCTACATCATGTACAGCGATGGTTTGATTAGGAACGTCTGAAAATATACATTCGTATTCATTCAATAAACTAGCAAGTTGATTTTTCTCTTCAGGAGGCAAGTGATCGAGTTTTGAATCAAGATTGGCCAGAATGTCAGAATTATTCAGTTTGATGTTGCATTCGTTTCCAATATTTTCAAACTTATGGATTTCTGAGTCAAAGCAACTGCCATCAGTATGAGGAGAACACTCAATGGTTAAAATATTTTTTGATACTTCTCGTATGTGGTAGGGCTTCAACATATTAATATGACACAGCTGGGTAGCCTGTCGACTATCAGATGTTTTTACAACATAGTCTGTATCATTAACTTTCCGAACAACTTCATAGGAACCATGATACCTAGCTTTCAGTGAATGTCCCATAGTGGGTAACAATACCAAGACCATGTCACCAGGATGGAACTTACACTCTTCTGCCTTATGGTCATAAACATAGGATGACTTCAAATTTTCTCGAGCCAATTCACAAGCATGTAAGAGTCTGGATCGAAACTTGGAAACGTAATCCAATAAGTGCATTTCTTTTGGATCATCTTCCAACCATTGTTGAAAACTTTTGGAACTTTCTCCAGTTCATCTTTTGGGAGTGCATATTTAAATAGTGAAGAGATCTGCAGATCTTTTTCTTGTTCTGTGATCAGTTTACTTTTAGTAAATGGAACTTCACTAGGCAAATCAGATCCCTTACATCCATTGTTGTCCCTCACCGAGGTATTATCAGTAGGACGATCATCCACAAGATCCCCGTCAGATCCAAAAAATGTTTGAGACAAATCCATAACAGCGTCCTTTGAATCTATGTCTATCATTTGTTTTTGGCTTAATTTCTTAGCCTGAGTTCGAGTCACAGCACACGAGGGAAACACATCGAGATTCTCCTCAACTACATCATCATCCTTAGATGAAACAGTGCTCGACTCATTAACCATTTTAGGTTCGGAAACAACTTTTGACAGAGTAGGTCTTACTCCAACTACAACTGGTCCCGAAACTAGGTATGATGCTAAATAAATGTTATGGAGAGGAAAATAAACAAAGCTACCCTCAATACCCTGAGCAATAACAGATTCACCAGTGGCAGAACTCGAATCTAAAGGCAGTACACTTTCTAACAACAATGATTGAGTCGCCCCAGTATCACATAGAATACGTATGGGTATGGGATTGCCAGTGTCATTTGTCAAAGACACAGAACCAACAGACACAAAAGGTCTAAATTCCTCCCTGATTACATCCACCTTTATATCAATAACCATATTAACAACATTGGGTGATCTGGTGAAACTACGTCCATATGTGGACACAAACGCACTGGGTGTTGCCTCCTTTTCTTTTTTCTTCTTCAAACACCAACGATCAGACATAACATGACCAGGTTTTTACAAAAGTAGCAGACAGGCCTTGATTGTTTTAAAGAAGATTTATCCTGACTGTCAAAAGATTTCGAACTAGAGGAGCTGGACTTTTTAGAGGAATCCTCAACTTTAGTGGATTGAACAGATACAGGTTTTTGTTGAGATAGTAGGAATTACTTTTTATGAAAAGTGTTTTTGTATGTTAAAGTATAGTCATCGAAAAGAGCAACTGCTTCCTGTAGTGTTTCAACTTTCTTTTCATCTAAGTATGTTTGAGGTGGTCACGTGCACAATGTTTAAATTCCTCAATTAGGCATAATTGTCTTCGTTTGTCAAAACTGTTGACAATATGCATAGAATTGCACCATCGATCAAAATAAACCTCTTTTTCGTGGGCAAATTCCATATAAGTTTGATTATCTTGTTTG
>NW_013667681.1:142630-148270 GCF_000517525.1 Limulus polyphemus | reverse complement strand
ATGCTTTACCAGTTAAGACACTGTGTAATAATAATGGCCATTTTTCGGTGGGCCACTCCATGATTTGGGCAACCTTCTCAAAATGTTGGAAATATTTATCAACTTCATTTTCATGAATGGTGGTACTTTCAAATGTAGATTAAGTTTAAAGTTATCATTTTGCCTTGGTCGATCAGTGTTAAGTCTAATTTCCATTTCTTTCAGCCTAATTTCTTTTTCGGCTTCGAGACGTTTATTTTCTCTTTCATCTTCAATACGAGCTTGTTCTTTCTCGGCCTCAATACAAGCTTGTTCTTTCTCGGCTTCAATTCGAGCTTGTTCTTTCTCGGCTTCGATACGTGCTTGTTCGGCCTCGAGGTGTTTATTTTTTCTTTCAGCTTCCATACGAGCTTCTTCATGCTCGATTTGTTTGAGTATAAGCTATGAATGTTTCTAAATAAACTTAATCTAAACAACATTCATATTAAAATGAATACATAACAATAAATTCGTTACAGTCACGAACAGAAATGAACCCTCCTAAGAAAATCCTGGCGACCCACATACATATTAAAGATATCTGTACTTACCACACCTTTCAGAGGTAGATAATTAGCATCAGTGTTCAAGAAAGATTTGGAAATTGTGTTCGCTATTAACAATAATACCTCGTTAATAATTTGGGTCTAGATGACTTTATGTTTAAGTTCAATTTGTTAGTAATATATATGTGTGTGTGTGTGTGCGCTACTCAAGACCTATTTATATTTTGTTTATTTAGCTTGCCTGTGACAAAAGACAACGGTCCGATTTGGCTTCCCCCTGACACTCCCACTACTCGTCAGGCCTTTGATGAATATAAATTTACGTCAACCGATGTCGCTTCCGCTTCATCGCTGAGCAGCCCTCGGTCGCCTTTGAGTCTGTTAACGGAAGACAAGCACGCTGCTCTGCACGAGACATTGGATGATGACATCGAGGAGTTCCACGTTAGCGGTTCCAAAAGTCCTTTGCTTCCAACCATTCGTGTGACCAGTTTTTAAATTAAAAGTTTATTTCCAAAATAACCAGATCATCCGTCCACCAAAGTTCGAGTTAACTGTCAACTCATTGCCCAAATTTGTTTATCTCAATTCACTAACAAACATATATTATTATTATTTTAGTTTTTATCTTAAAGTCTCATGACAGGTGTACTTTAGTGTAAATATTCTGCCATGAATGTCTGATCAAAATATTGGGATTTTTTTTTTATGTTTTATTAAAGAATAGTAAAACAAACTACTCTGTTATCGGACATAAGAGTTGTTAAATAAACACCACGATTTCTGTATAGACCTATTCAATTTGATAACACATGTTTGTGTTAAGTTTTATTCAGATAGATCCACCGTTAAATACGTAAAGTGACCTCTGAAGAAACAAATTTGTAGAGGATCCTATTACTTCGATCGTCGTTTTGTTTTTTGGTCAAAGCATCGCGTCTCGTTTAAAATTTGGTCAGAGCTTGAGCAATGTCCAACTTTTATAACTTCGCTTTTTCACACAACCGTTAAACTTGCGGTGTTGTAGACTACGATTTCAGCTATTAAACTGTAACGTAGTGTATAAATAAAAATATAATAAACAGCTAGTTTATAGTGATTGATGTCTGTATTTCAGGAATCAACACACATGATTATAATTGTTTTTTAGCAAAGCCACATTGGACTATCTACGGTGTCTAACGCGGGGAATCGAACCCCGGATTTTAGCATTGTAAGTCCGTGGACGAGATTATAAACTGGTATATATATATGTTGTTCTAACGTTGTTCTTTCGTTTCACTGGTTCTTTGAAATTATTTGGTGAAATTATTACGAAGTACATTTCACGTAACTATAAAAAAGCTTATTTCTTCCTTAACGTTTAGGCCTGGTGCTTAAGGTGCTCGACTCGCAATCTGCGGGTTCGAATCCCCGTCACCGAACATGCTCGCCCTTTCGGCCGTTACAAGTGAAGGTCAGTCCCACTATTTGTTTGTAAAAGAGTAGCCCAAGAGTTGGCGGTGGGTGGTATTAACTTCTAACTAATCTATCACTGCTAAATTAGGAACCGCTAACGCAGATAATATTCGTGTAGCTTTTTGCGAAATTCAAAATAAATTAAGCCTTAATTTTTGCTACTAATATTATCACTTGTCAACAGTTTTACTTGTAGGCCCGAGTTCATCAATTGTCATTCGCACTTTCAACTGAAATTTACTTACTTATGATACTAGGATTAAAGTAAAAATAAAATTGTACAATTTCACGATAACTAACACTGATCTGAATACTTCACTTCGACTGGCAATCTACTAACTGAAAAATTACTCAATGTTTCACTGATTTTCGTATCTATAATGTAGCCTTGTTTCTAGACACTTCATAAAGTCTCTCTTACTAGTGTTCCGGAACGTTCTAGGTATTCTAGGACTACTTTTACAAGTAAAGAAAAACTTTTCAAAAACGGAAGTAAATGTAGGGATGGCTAATATCAATCCTTCAAACACAATGTAAACAAGACAGTACGGATGACATCATCCCTACATAATAACAGACACATAGTGTAGTAAAATGTTAATAGACAAAAGCAGGATACATTAAATTCAAGTCTTACAGGCAGTCACGAGAGGGATATAGCTATTCTGTGTGAGGTATCGTCTCAGAAACAATAAATTTCAATTTCATTTAATAGTTTCTGTTTATAATTTAGTTTTTTCAGATATATTTACTAACAATTTGATGATCCCTAATTCATTTTGACCAGTATATACATACACACACTTGTATCCTTTCACAATTTGGAATACTTGAATATTATTTGAGTTGAGAGTTGCAAGATTTGTAACAGCAATTTAAACACTAATCATGAAACTTGCTTTTTTAAATTAAAAGAAATATGCAATATTACTATATTCCTTTTTGTCAAATATGTTGTGTATACAAGTTGTAAATTCGCTATAAAAATGTTGGCTTAACACCGAAAAGAACACACAATAGGTCCCACGAAAAATAATTTATTATTGTTGAACACCTTGCATCGGTTAAAAAGAAAAGGAAATACACGTGACCAATCTAACAAAGCAGACAAAAGGATATGCATGACTATATGGAAGGTGGACATACTGAGGGACAAACCCTCAAAATGGAGCGTGTGGTTGGTTTAAATTTCAACCATAGAGACATACAAAAATTAATATACTTAATTATGTACACCTGATCCCAATTCCATTACCCGTGACCTTGATTTAGAAAGATGGCCTCAATACTCACATGTACACTTCTGGATTGAAAAATGTAAAAAAGAAATAAAATATTTCTATAGAATAAGTTTAAAACACAAAACACTTGAGGTTATAAATAAAATTTGAAGATATAATTGTTGCTATGGCTGCCAAAGTTTCAGCTTCCAAGTATCAAGTACAGACAAGAAAACGATGATCGTTTTCCCAATTGTCAGCAAAAGTGAACATAATCTTAATTGACTGGTTTTTCAACTGCAAACAAACATGACCATCATCTTAACTGACTGATTCTATAAATGTTAATAAAGGTACCCATCATCTTAATTGACTGGTTTTTCAACTGCAAACATACATGACCATCATCATAACTGACTGATTCTATATATGTCAATAAAAGTGATCATCATCTTAATTGACTGGTTTTTCAACTGCAAAAAAACATGACCATCATCATAACTGACTGATTCTATAAATGTCAATAAAAGTACCTATCATCTTAAAGAACTGGTTTTTCAACTGCAAACAAACATGACCATCATCATAACTCACTGATTCTATAAATGTCGATAAAAGTACCCATCATCTTAATTATCTGGTTTTACAACTGCAAACAAACATGACCATCACTTTGAATAATGCTTGTTTAACTGTCATCCAAAATTACCATCGTTTTGACAGAAAATTTTACAACTGTCAACAAGAATTATCATCGTCTTGACTGTTTTCACAACTACCAGAAAGCCTGAAGACCAGTTTGACTGTTTCACAACTATCAACGTAAGTGACCATTATCATCATCTTGACTGTTTTCACAACTACCAACAAGCCTGAAGACCAGTTTGACTGTTTCACAACTATCAACGTAAGTGACCATTATCATCATCTTGACTGTTTTCACAACTACCAGCGAGCCTGAAGACCAGTTTGACTGTTTCACAACTATCAATGTAAGTGACCATCATATTTTTTTTACAACTATCAACAAGTGACCAATACCTTAGCTATCTTTCACAGTTGTCAAAACACTGAACACAACCTTGATTATTCTCACATGCCCCAAATCTGCCAAATGACTGTTTCTCAACTTTCAACAAAAATGACCAACACCTTTTTTACACCTGATGTCTAGAAGAACAACTAAAACATGCTGCTTAAATAACTTATGAAGACTGAACTGTAAATTATTTTACAGAAATATCTAAATATACTGATTTCACCAATTTCTATAAATTTAGAAAAAAATTTATATTTAGTCACAAACCAACTTCAAGTAAAAGATATTTCTAAAAATACTGAAAGCACCAAAAACATTGTTAAATGGGTGGTTTGGTTTCCAACTAGAAACAAATGAAATATACATCAAGTTTAACTGCTAGTTATATGATTCATCATGAATAAACTAACTATGAAGGTGGCACTACTGACTTTCAAACATAAAATAAACCACACAAAAAACTAGTTTCTAGAAAATAGAGCTGCTTCTTTGTTATTGAAGTTTGTTAACTTTCTTCAACTCACTAAACATGACCAATGTTATGTTCTTTTATTTATATTGGCTCTAAATAGTTATGGCAGCTTTTTTGTTGTTGTTATTATACTGATGTGATCACTTATCTTTAAGAAATATACGTGAAATTCCTGCCACTATGCTTTAGTTACTTTAACACACATACTATATTAACTAGAAAGACACTTTCATCAAAATACCCTTGCAATAACGTAGCTAAGTAATTTATCAAAATCACTGATTAATAACAAAGAAAATGATACCACCAAGTCATATATTTTTCACAGAAGGACAGACACTCTACAGATAGTATAATACTATAATATAGTCTAACAATAACAAAATGTAAGTCTTATTTCCTTCAAGAAGAGATGAGTGGATGAACATAACCTGTAATTTATAGATATAAAAAATAATCATTACATGTCTTCCTATACTTTCTCTAATAAACTTTAACCTTTATGTACATCTTCCTATACTTTCTCTAATAAACTTTAACCTTTATGTATGTCTTCCTATACTCTCTCCAATACACTTTAACCTTTATGTACATCTTCCTATACTTTCTCCAATAAACTTTAACCTTTATGTACATCTTCCTATACTTTCTCCAATAAACTTTAACCTTTATGTATGTCTTCCTATACTTTCTCCAATAAACTTTAACCTTTATGTACATCTTCCTATACTTTCTCCAATAAACTTTAACCTTTATGTATGTCTTCCTATACTTTCACAAGTAAACTATAACCATTATGTATGTCTTCCTATACTTTCACAAGTAAACTTTAACCTTTATGTACATCTTCCTATACTTTCACAAGTTAACTTAACCTTTATGTATGTCTTCCTATACTTTCACAAGTAAACTTTAACCTTTATGTAT
>NW_013667681.1:126472-142609 GCF_000517525.1 Limulus polyphemus | reverse complement strand
AAACTTTAACCTTTATGTACTATCTTCCTTATACTTTACTCCTAATAAACTTTAACCTTTATGTATGTCTTCCTATACTTTCTCCAATAAACTTTAACCTTTATGTACATCTTCCTATACTTTCTCCAATAAACTTTAACCTTTATGTATGTCTTCCTATACTTTCACAAGTAAACTATAACCATTATGTATGTCTTCCTATACTTTCACAAGTAAACTTTAACCTTTATGTACATCTTCCTATACTTTCACAAGTAAACTTTAACCTTTATGTATGTCTTCCTATACTTTCACAAGTAAACTTTAACCTTTATGTATGTCTTCCTATACTTTCACAAGTAAACTTTAACCTTTACATATGTCTTCCTATACTTTCACAAGTAAACTTTAACCTTTACATATATCTTCCTATACTTTCACAACTAAACTTTAACCTTTATGTATATCTTCCTATACTTTCACAAGTAAACTTTAACCTTTACATATGTCTTCCTATACTTTCACAAGTAAACTTTAACCTTTACATATATCTTCCTATACTTTCACAAGTAAACTTTAACCTTTATGTACATCTTCCTATACTCTCTCCAATACACTTTAACCTTTATGTATGTCTTCTTATACTTTCTCTAATAAACTTTAACCTTTATGTACATCTTCCTATACTCTCTCCAATCAACTTTAACCTTTATGTATGTCTTCTTATACTTTCTCTAATAAACTTTAACCTTTCTGTACATTCATTTTTTTCTTCAGCTTGATAATAAGAATACAAATGTTCAAGTAAAAAAAGCAGAGTTCATACTTACTTAACTGTGATGATAATAATCCAATCCAAGTAAGCTATGTATTTAAAGCAAAACTCAAAATAAACCTGGCCATCAATATAGCTAATTAAATGTTTTTTCTTACATCTCTACTTATAAAGATTAAAATGCACTGTTCTATCAGCTGGATGATCAATAAGCCTTTTCTTATCAAGAGGTTAAACTTGTACACTACCAAATGATCCAAATCTGTTTAAGAATGAAAATTTCCATATCCTTAACATTCATTTCAATACATTTTATTCTGTGGTATCTAGTTACTCAATTATCAAAGTTTTAACAACAAGATAATGGGTTTTTCTAATACTAGTCAGATTTATGTTTACACATAAGATAATGGCCACTTCCCAAATCAGGTAACAGTAATGGGATCATATATTGTATCTGTACATACAAACTGTTTGAATAACAAGAACAACAACCATAACAAGAGTTTAGACATGATTCAAAGCTGAAGATATGTCCCCATATGTTCATTCTAAATCTGTTATACATTAACAAAAAATACTCCCACCCTCCTAATATATACTTTTAAAGAGAGGATATCACTGCTTTCACCTTTAAAATGTCTTTCTTCACCTGTTGTGGATAAAACACAACGAAACTCATATTTTCTTGTTTTATACAAAGAAATATAGGGGCATCACCAAATGATAACACAGTAAATACTTGCTTTTAATCTGCAATGTTATATAATGAGTACTATCTACTACATTACAACAAAACACTTTCTTTGCAAATAATTGGGGACATGATAGCAGCTTTAAATCAAGCCTAAATACTATACAAATTTTACACAACCTGCCAAGGAACTCCTTTCACTTTTTCAAAATTTGTTACTTTTCATTAACCAATGGTTCTAGTTTTCAAATTTCATAATATCAAAACACTTTGAAACAAAAACTTATCTTACAAATATCACTAGTTAATACATGGGTGTGTGTTAGTGAGTAAAAAAAACATTCGAACTCTTCAGTGTCTACTGTTTTAATGTGAAATCTGGGCTGAGCAAACAGCTAGGAAAATGTATACATAAAAGAGAATGTTATACACTTTGGTACTAGCAAGGTTGTTTGTACTTAAAAGCCCAGGGTTGAGCTTCTCTAAATCTTTAACACATCTTTACAAAAACAAAAAAAAAATCATTAATTTTCAATTCTATATACAAATGCTATCAACTCATGAAAATCCTTTTCTGTAAAGGATGAGCCTAAATTCAAGAAGGACATGAACAGTTTAGTTAGTGATTTTAAGTAGATTCTTAAATATCCTTTCATAGCCACTTGTGTTTGGTGACGTGTCAATTGGTAATGGAAACTTTGTCAGATGATTTCTTTTGGACCACCCATGTGTTTTTTAAATACCACCCAAAGTTCCACGTAAATTCTACAAACTGCTATCTTTTCAACAAATTTAACCAACTTTCAGTTAAAGGCACAGGTACATGAGGAGTGAGCCATTTTTAAAATCTGAATCATACAATGAAAAAATTGTCATACAGTGTTGATGCATGCTCTTCTTTAGCCTAACACTCACTTGTAGCCTAGTACCAACCTGTTAGTCTTGGACTGGCCATCTTGTTCAATACTTTATTATATTCTAACTCTTAAACACCAATAATAATTGCAGCAACCTTCAGAACTAAGCATACTCCTTTCAATCAGAAATCTATGAATGTGTGAATTTTCGGGCACAGGATTCATCAACTTGTGATGGACTACTTATACTACACCCTTACAATACGTCTAACTGTCACTTTTCAAATATACATTTTGTGATTTCTTGTATCAATTTGAAGAAAGTGTGGGAGAGGCTTATATCTTATGCAATGAATGATGTTATCATCTTTAAAAAGATAAACACAATTTTAATACATATTCCATTAACTTAAAAAAAATGAAAAGAAACAATATATATTTTTCCACCGGTTTGATAAAACAAAAAACTGTGTTCAAGACAATGAGTTCACATTTTCTATTCTCCCATAAAGCTATTACCGGGTAAACTGTAGTACACTTCGGATACACATCATAAGCTCAAGCTATTTACATTATAGCAACACGTATTAAATGCTTACATACTGTTATTCTTAAATTCAAAATTCTTATCTCCCCCCCAAAAAAAGTTGCAGTTCACAGTTTTAGAAATTGTCAAATTTAAAGCAAAATATTCACTCATTTAAAATAATGATAACAAATAGTAACAGTGACTTAAGTAGGCCCAATTATTTTACATAAATCTACATTGAAACAAATTTAAAAGCAACTCTTAATGTAACTCTGTCTCTTAAATATCCTACAAAGCAAAGCACCACTAACATTTGTACCACAGTAGTATTTTAACAAAACAAATATATAATGCTGAAACCTATAATTTATAATTAACTAATTACTTATTCAAAATCCTCTGCAAATATAACTTTCACAATGATTGTTATGGAAAAATAAAGAAAACAAAAAAGGAGAGAAATAAAAATTAAATTTTTACTTCTTGTTGTGACGTAGCTTGGATTGAAAGTAAAAGAAATTAGTTACAGTTATGCTGGAACTGAACACCTGTTCAATACAATGAAATTTGGATGCTCTATACACTAATCCAAATAGCATCTGGAACAAGAAATATAAAAATTACTTCACAAAATATTATCCTTATTACACACAAAAAGCAAAAACACAACAAAAGAACATGTGTATCTATTGGTCCCTCTCGAACAAGAGACTGACACAAAAAAACCATAAACAAACACCGCAAGCTAATAAAAATTTTCAAATGTTACAAAACAGTGGAATGAAAACAGATGTTCTCTAGTTGCTTAAACATCATGAATGATGTGATTATCAGTTCAGAAGTATGCAGAGTTTGTAAGAACTCAACACACACACTTTTTTTTTTCTTTGGCAAACTTAGAAATGGCATGAATGTATATGTAATCTGCTAATAATGTTTTAAAGCTCATCTTCTAGATTCACAAGTTACTTTCTCCCTATAAACAAAATCACAACCTACCCCTACTGCCTATAAAAGAAATGTCTAGAAGCTCTGAAGTTCTCTTCTGCAAGTCTAATTTATTTGATTCAGTTTAATTAGTCAAAGAATCAGGACCAAACATCCATTTACTAAGTCTATGAAAGAACTCTAAAAGCAGACTAAAATATTGCTCTTTCAGACATTCAGGTAAAATAATCCCTGTATTAAGACATATTTTACGTGTGTTACAGATTTCATCACAACAGACCAGTGGTGAACTCAAAGATTTACTTTTCTATACAATTTATACGAAAACATCTTAAAAACAACAAGTAGAACATGTCACTTTAAGGTATAATCAATAGTAACAAACATTATTTTGGTAACTTTGATGAATCAAATAGGTTTTTGTTCAAAATAAGGTGTAGCAAGTCACGCACTATTTTCTCAATAACCAGATTGTTTGAATATGTTACCTATAATACCTTCTTTCACACGGATTCCTAACCAAGGATTATAAAACTACTCATTTACCGGTGAAGTTATACTGTTTGACTTTAAATTAAATATAGATGTTGTAAATGCATAAACTATGATCTTTTCATTGAATAAAGTTTATAGTTAATTAAACTGTAGTAATCAAATAATCACTGGGACATTTTTCCTGGTACTCTCAAACACTTTAAATTCAGACATTATTAAACAAGACAGAAATTACATAGAACGGGTATGATATGTGGTTATTTAAAAACAGATTAGGTCTAATCTGTTAACTCTAAGGTTTCAAATACTAAAGTTGTAAAACAAAACAAGTAAAATGATTACATTTAATTATCAAAAACCCTCAGCCTGTTAAAACATAATCCAAACAAGCATCATCTTGGATAAGTGATCAGTTTTTCTTTCATCAGTTCCCTGGGAGTTATGGTTAAATACTAACAACAAAAACTGTAATAATATATTTATTAACTAACACTTAATGGGGTTTCAATTTATGTTAATGTACTTTCTTTCTATAAACAAATGTTTAGTTAAAAACTAAATATTGAGGAGACTGTCTTTAATAGAAAATGTTTTCGAACTATTACAACTAACAAATAAGCTGATTTTTCTTAATGTGTTGAAAAACTCTTATTTTTGATACACATTCTTCCCGTATTTGTTAAGGAATATTCAAAGTTAGGAATAAACAAATTATTGTAAACAGTACATTCAGGACGATTATGTCCAAAATTATCCAAACTGACTTTCTCCACAGCCATGATGCCTGATTGCACCAAATGAGCTTGGTGGCCTGCAGTTCGAGATGCTCTCTTAAATCTTAAGAGCAGCTGCTTTTGAGTAATTGTAAGGGAAATCTCCGAACAACTTTCTTGTTGTCAAGACTGCTTACATGAACTGAACCTTTTAACACTTATACAACTAGGAAGCTTCCGTTTAGGTTTCTTGTTCCGTTTCTTGGAAGATGAAGCATCCATCTGACGCATTTCTGAAAAATAACACCATTATCAAGTTTATAATTATATCATTCAAAAAAGATTAATCCTTATAAAAGATAAATAACTCTAATTTCAAAACATTATTTATTAATAAAAGTACAATTCAAAGAAATAAAAAAAGGTCGATCATGTACAATCTAAAAATCTGTGATTAACTCCTTAATAAATAAGATTGAGGGCACCAACTTATGATATCAAATTATTTCAGTATAAGAGTTCAGAGAGCCCTTTTGTTGCTTGTCACTTTGGAAAAACTTACAAATACATACATTAATAAACAAACAAAAGTTTCACAAACTAACTACATACAGGTAAACTGTGCATTTGCAACAAAATGTTAATATTATAATGTTAATTAATCTGTTCACAGACAGCAGAGTGAGCATTAGTTATATATTTGTATAACATAAAAAAATATAGGGAAAAATTGTACAGAAGTATGAAAGCTGTATAAATATGTTCTTACTCCAGACTTACCTTGAAGATCATGTTCTGTGATACAGAAGTATGAAAGCTGTATAAATGTATTCTTACTCCAGACTTACGTTGAAGATCATGTTCTGTGATATAGAAGTATGAAAGCTGTATAAATGTGTTCTTACTCCAGACTTACGTTGAAGATCATGTTTTGTGATACAGAAGTATGAAAGCTGTATAAATGTGTTCTTACTCCAGACTTACGTTGAAGATCATGTTCTGTGATACAGAAGTATGAAAGCTGTATAAATGTGTTCTTACTCCAGACTTACGTTGAAGATCATGTTCTGTGATACAGAAGTATGAAAGCTGTATAAATGTGTTCTTACTCCAGACTTACCTCGAAGATCATGTTCTGTGATACAGAAGTATGAAAACTGTATAAATATGTTCTTACTCCAGACTTACCTTGAAGATCATGTTCTGTGATACAGAAGTATGAAAGCTGTATAAATGTGTTCTTACTCCAGACTTACCTTGAAGATCATGTTCTGTGATGTATTCCTCAGAAGCTTCATCACCTTCATCGGGTCCATAGTGTAAGTCCTGAAGGTAGGGAATGACTGACATACTTCGAAATTCATCTCCATTTGCACGCTGAGGAATACACACTTCCTGTGTGATTCGAGGATGCTTCTTCCTCACCCAACTACAATGAAGATATTAACAAACTTCAAAGAAAGGATTTAATTATGCTAATATTAATTAATACATTTCATATAAAACTATCATGGAAATATGAATTACATCTTCACAATTTGTAAAAAAATATATAAACTTATAACTGCTAGCTGACATACAGAATATAAGTCACTATTAAAGAGATCATGAATGTTAAAATCATAAGCTAAATATACAGAATATAAGTCAATATTAAAGAGATCATGAATGTTAAAATCATAAGCTAAATATACGGAATATAAGTCAATATTAAAGAGATCATGAATGTTAAAATCATAAGCTAAATATATGGAATATAAGTCAATATTAAAGAGATCATGAATGTTAAAATCATAAGCTAAACATACAGAATATAAGTCACTATTAAAGAGATCATGAACGTTAAAACCATAAGCTAAGCATACAGAATATAAGTCACTATTAAAAAGATCATGAATGTTAAAATCACAAGCTAAACATACAGAATATAAGTCACTATTAATGAGATCATGAATGTTAAAATCATAAGCTAAACATACAGAATATAAGTCACTATTAATGAGATCATGAATGTTAAAATCATAAGCTAAATATACTGAATATAAGTCACTATTAAAGAGATCATGAATGTTAAAATCATAATCTAAACCTTTCCTGATCATAACCAAAAATTTACAAACAAAAACTATTCTTAACATTATCCCCAAATTTACAAACAAAAACTAGTCTTAACATTATCACCAAAATTAACATAAGTCAGTATTAAAGAGATCATGAATGTTAAAATCATAATCTAAACCTTTCCTGATCATAACCAAAAATTTACAAACAAAAACTATTCTTAACATTATCACCAAAATTACAAATAAAAACTAGTCTTAACATTAACAGCAAAATTACAAACAAAAACTAGCCTTAACATTATCAGCAAATTTACAAACAAAAACTGGTCTTAACATTATCACCAAATTTACAAAAAACTTACAATAGTTATCTTTCTTCATCAATATTTTTGTGCTGAACTAATCTTGTTAACAGCTAAGCATTTAGCTACAAAAATAAAATCTTGCAAACATTTATTTTGCATAAATGTAACTTGTTACAAACGTTTTCAAATTTTGCAAGTAGGTTATTTCTGAACCTATATGCTTGACACAAATATTAATACACTCAAGAGAACTTCAGAAAAATGTGAAGCATTTTAACCTAACAATTAATTTGAAAAATATGGCTATGATATGGAAAAGTTATGTTGACTCCTGATATTAAACTGTTTCTACAAATTCTATGCCTGGGATCCCATATTAATTTGGCTGGTATCAACAGTGGCTCAGCAGCAAGCTTAAAGGCATATAACATTTAAGTTCAATCTTCAACCCATGTGGAGGGCACAGCACAGATAGCCCATTGTGCAAGTTTATGCTTAAAAAAAGAAATTCTGCTACTTGTTATGAGTTAAGGATCATTAATCATTAGCTTGAAATTACTATATTACATTCAGAAAGCTGAAAAGACAGAATTAATGCCTAATAAAAGATAAGAAATTATATTATAAATTAATGTTTACGTCTTTTATGGAAAATTTCAAGAACTTCTACTAACCCATCTTACATTTAACACTGCTAAGGTTCTCATTCTCGGAAAAGAAATTATTAACTCATCTTACGTTTTACACTGCTAAGGTTCTCATTCTTGGAAGAAAAAAAATAATTAAAAATTATCAAACTACATGTATCATTATGATTCAGATTCATTCCTTGAACAAGTCTTTATTACCTAATCTTACATTATTAAACTACTTATAACATCATGATTCAGATTCATTCTTTGAACAAGTCTTTACTGGCTAATTTTACATTATTAAACTACTTAAAACATCATGATTCAGATTCATTCTTTGAACAAGTCTTTACTGGCTAATCTTACATTATTAAACTACTTAAAACATCATGATTCAGATTCATTCTTTGAACAAGTCTTTACTGGCTAATTTTACATTATTAAACTACTTGTAACATCATGATTCAGATTCATTCTTTGAACAAGTCTTTACTGGCTAATCTTACATTATTAAACTACTTATAACATCATGATTCAGATTCATTCTTTGAACAAGTCTTTACTGGTTAAATTTGCATTATTTAGCTTTTATATATATAAAATAAATTATTAACCCATCTTACGTTTTACACTGCTAAAGTTCTCATTCTTGGAAAAAAATTATTAATCCATCTTACGTTTTACACTGCTAAGGTTCTCATTCTTGGAAAAGAAATTATTAACCCATCTTACATTTAACACTGCTAAGGTTCTCATTCTTTGAAAAGAAATTATTAACCCATCTTACATTTAACACTGCTAAGGTTCTCATTCTTTGAAAAGAAATTATTAACCCATCTTATATTTAACACTGCTAAGGTTCTCATACTTGGAAAAAAATTATTAACCCATCTTACATTTAACACTGCTAAGGTTCTCAAACTTGGAAAAAAATTATTAACCCATCTTACATTTAACACTGCTAAGGTTCTCAAACTTGGAAAAAAATTATTAACCCATCTTACATTTAACACTGCTAAGGTTCTCATTCTCGGAAAGAATTATTAACCCATCTTACGTTTAATACTGCTAAGGTTCTCATTCTAGGAAAGAAATTATTAACCCATCTTACGTTTAATACTGCTAAGGTTCTCATTCTCAGAAAAAAAATTATTTTTCATATCCACTCGAAAAGAAAATAATAAGAAAAAAATTACTGTTTTACCTTGTGTATGTGAAAGAATGAACTTTTTATTGTCCTTTGTGCCAGGTAACAAATATACATATATAGTTATAATAATAAACAATTAAAAGTCAATAAATAATTTTTATAACAAAGAGTGGATGTAAAGAATGGTTCAAACCCCAAATGTTTTTATTACATTTCCAGATTTTCTTATCATCTCTTTTTTTCATGTAAGTGGGAATCGAAAACTGAAAAAACTATTACAAATATTTACTAAAAAAAAAACAAATACGTGTTTAATCACATTTCTCTGTATCTCATCATAACCTTTTAACCAGTGAAGTCATTTGTTTTTATTCAACAATCAAAAGCAGAACTAGCACTAATAAAATCCACCTGATATAACACTGTTCCACTGTACACACATTTCAGCAATATAAAGAACCAAATGTCTTACAAAACTCTTTTTCTTTTTACTCACTCATGTTGTCTTATCTGTTTAATAGCCAGCCTCTCTTGAGGATCCTTCTGTAGCATACCTGTATATATTCAATTATTATGATGAAAATATACCTTAAAAAACCAGTGTGATAATACATTAATATTATTATAAAAAGGTACTTATAAAATGCTGCAATAATACAATATCCTTTTGTTCATCATACAACAAAAATGTTTTGTTGTGTCCTGTCAACTGTACTAATCTTGCATTTACAGGTGAAAATATTCTGAGCAGCTCTTTACATCACAGTAGGTATTTCATTTAGCATCATTTTACAGCATATGTTGTTGTGAAAATCATTTGCAATTTATAATATATATGCTATTTTTTAAGAAAAAAGTATAAATGAAAAATATGTAGTTTGTTTCAAGAAGTTCAAACAAAGAACTCTATATACAATGAAAGATACAGCTTGCCTCAATAAGTTCACTTAATCAAACAAGAAGTACAAGACATACAACCAGAGGAACAAAGTGAACACTCAGCTTATGATTTAGAAATATTTCACATTGATGGAATTTTTATTTGACAATTACAACATCTCACTTCTTAAGTGACATAAACATTGTAGACACATTTATTTATGTTAGTGAAACACGCTATCAACATGATTCTAAGTTCACAGATTTCCCAGGTTCACTTATTTGAAACAATACACACTTCTTAAGTGACATAAACATTGTAGACACATTTATTTATGTTAGTGAAACACACTATCAACATGATTCTAAGTTCACAGATTTCCAGGTTCACTTATTCGAAACAATACACACTTCTTAAATGACATAAACATTGCAGACACTTTTATTTATGTTAGTGAAACACGCTATCAACGTGATTCTAAGTTCACAGATTTCCCAGGTTCACTTATTCGAAACAATACACACTTCATAAGTGACATAAACATTGTAGACACTTTTATTTATGTTAGTGAAACACGCTATCAACATGATTCTAAGTTTACAGATTTCCCAGGTTCACTTATTCAAAACAATACACATTTCTTAAGTGACATAAACATTGCAGACACATTTATTTATGTTAGTGAAACATGCTATCTTCATTATTCTAAGTTCACAGGTTAACTTATTCAAAACAATACACACTTCTTAACCCTTTTGAAACAGAACCCCTATAAATGCTTTTTCCACAAGTCACTGTGTTACATTCAAACTTTAATTTAACACCTTTAATATCAGTTTGCCCCTGAAGAAGAAAGGTCCACCTTTCAAAAGCCCTTGGATTATAGGGTTTTTATCATAATGTATGTGAATGAAATTAAAATTGTAATATGTGTTACGATTCGAGGTTATATTTTATCCAAGTTTAAAGTCCTTTATTTCGAAATAAGCCTTTCAAAATTACTTAAAACTTCAGATGTATTGTCACATGACCAACAAGCTATGAAATTTCTCTACTTTGATGCTCTGTATCTTCAATAATACAATGGTAGTACTGTAGAAGTATGTCTAAACTAGATGCTAAGATAATCTTTTGACTCTTTCAAAGTTCTCTGAAAGAAATAAAGTTGAAACAAGCAATAATTTATTTTAACCTCTGACAGCTGCCATGCCAATCTTCAACAGATCTGTTTGAACTTTATAGCCATATGTAGATGTTACATACACTTGTGTATAATCATTAGAAAGAGGTCATTTTTATACTATCAACTAACAATGGTTATTTTGAAATTGGCAAGCAGTTGTCATCATGCATTATATGAATTTGACTCTAGTACTGTTGGCTGCTTGATTGACAATAGCACTTACAGTTGTTTCTTACCTAAATATATTATTGTTAGAGAAACAATTTAAACTGGACTTAGGTCTTACTTTTATATTTTAGTAATTATGTATTAGATATGTTGCAAAACGCATAATTAAAAGGTTTAAACATTTTTCAAATATGCATCATACTTTGCTTCTGTTCTCAAGGGTTATGATATTTTACACTGAACAAATTTTGTCAAAGGCTTGCGCATGTCTCTCAATGAAATTTTAATATGCCTAAGAGGGCACTGTTGACTCATGTGAAGATGAATAATAAGTGGTAAAGGACAAGAAAGGAAAAAAAACACATAAAAAATTAACTATATGTGCAAAAGAAAATACATAAAATTACGAATTTAACATAAGAAAATATTCAAAGATATTCTAAAAAAATTAAAAGGTATGTTTGTTTTTTTTCTATTTCCTGATTTTAATTATTTCATTGCATTGTACATTGATGAATAGCTAGAGTTAGTGATATGGTAGAGAAAATGAAAAATAAAATATAAACATTTACATTAAAAAAACTTTTGATATCCTTTTACGAGATTAAGCAAATTAAATATGAAACTATAAAACAAAGAAAAGTATTTTTATACTTAAAATAAAAATCACCTTGCACTCAATTTGTCAATAGTTTGAATGAGTAACTACAACAGAAAAATAACATATTTTTAGTAAAAACATTTAATTATAAAACCGTCATTATACGTATACAAGCTCCTTATGACCGTTAATACAATCTTACCAGTTTTTGAGAGAATTTGTTAGAAAATGTTAGAGCTTCCGCATGTATTGTTGTACAAGTGAAATTTGTGACTCGATTTCTGCAAATTGCACAAGCCCATTACAAAAGGGTTAAGTGACATAACCATTGTTGACACATTTATTTACGTTAGTGAAACACACTATCAACATGCATCTAAGTTCATTGATTTCCCAAGTTCACTTATTCAAAACACACTTGGCACCACTGTAGTGCAAATTATCTTCTTTAACAACTGATGTAAAGAAAAAGCTAATCCTCTAAATTTCATTAATTTGTAGCCTAATATTATCCTACCAAATACAGTTTTTTATGGATAAGCCAAAAACTGGAATTTGTTTTTACTTTAAGCTATGGATTGAGATGTTAAAACAGAGCACATATTAGACCATTAAAACATAATGCCAAAAGACAATACTTAGCCATTCTTTAACAACTAAATGTAAATGTTTGTATATGACCATTATTTTATTGTTTAATAACTACACTAGATCTATCAGTTAGAAGTAATGAAGTCAGAATGCAAGTCTAAATCAGAAAATATGTATCAGACACTGAAAACTTTGTCAATGTATACAAGTTCAACAGCAACAGATTGTGTATTATTTCAGACATCCTAATATGTATTGTTCTTCAACTTTATCTCAAGCATCTAAACATACATACATGATATTTAGTAAAATCTCACCTTGTAATAATCCCTGTAATAGCTGATCTATGTCATCTGGTATTGTAAATTCTCCTTTACCTATATTTTCAAATAACTTATAAATGTTGTCTCCTTCAAATGGGTACTTTCCTGTTGTAATATTGAATCTGAAAGGAGAAAATTTGAATATAAAATTAAATAGATATGACTATAACATCTTTATCTTAACAACTTTTGTATTACTTTCCATGTTCACTACTTTGAGATTACAGTGCACAAACGCTTATATTTTCCTATACTGAAAATGTATTTCTGATAATACTTACCTCCTCTCACACTTTAGCTTTATCCCGACAAAGTGCAGACCCCACTAATGTGCTTTGTTATATCTCAATTTTGCACACCTGTTTTTTCTACGCAGATGCTTTCTGTGTGGATCTTGCCCTTACTAGCCCCTCCACCTGGTCAATGTGGGATTCTAGCTAAAGTGTGAGAAGAGGTAATGTGGTTCGGAAGTTTACATTCTTCTATACTGAAAATGTATTTCTGATAATACTTACCTCCTCTCACACTTTAGCTTTATCCCAACGAACGTTTCTCTTCTTTGTCCGTCTAAGCATTGGTATGAATTCTACCTCACTTACTCCAGTCTTTATACTTAACTATATTGCCCATAGCAATTTTAATCTTATGACTCTCTCCACCTACATCAATGCACCCTCTATACCCAATACATATACAAGCTCCCCATTTTCATTTCTTATCCACTTTTTTGAGACTGACAAGATTATCAGACTCAAACACCAGTTATCATGGGGAGGAAGGCTAAGATTGTGTAAGAGGAGGTAAGTATTATCAGAAATACACTTTTTGGTATAGGAAAATGTAAACTTCCAAAACACACTTACCTCTCCTCACACTTTAGCTAGAATCCCACACTGACCAGGTGGAGGGGCTGGTGAGGGAAAGATCCACACAGAAAGCATCTGCATAGAAAAAACAGGTGTGCAAAATTGAGATATAACAAAGCACATTAGTGTGATCTGCACTACTTCTGGAACAGGTGTACTCTTTGCTCAGAGTAAAGGCCAACCAGCTACAGAGTCAATCTTGTTCATTATCACACGATTCATCCTGGCCCCAACCACACAGATGAGATTCCACATCTCATCTTTGGAATTATAGGGTTGTGGATACAAAGCTAAATCCAAAATGTAGTGGTTAAGGTATGGGGAACGCAGTATGATATAACTGTATAACAGGAATATGATATGAAGGGAACCCAACCTGAAAGTTACAGATAGTTGCATGTTGAGCCACCAAAATTATGAAGAGAAGGCAAGCAACACCAAAGTGGCTAAACCCTTGCTCCAACCTGAAGAAGCATAGAATGCAACAAACCAAACTTGGAATTACAGTCCCATGCACCCACACTGAAAGTTACAGAATGTTACATGCAAGCCACCAGAATTATGAATGGAAGGCTAGCAACACCCAACTGGATAAATCCCCCCCCCCCCCCCAACCTGAAGAAGCACAGAATGCAACAAACCAAACTTGGAATTACAGAGCCAATTCATGCCTCACTCAACCTAAAGAAACAGAGATCATTCAGCCATGGATTACAAACAAAAATCCTAAACTCCTCAATCTTGGAGACAGGGTAAAAACCTCCTGACCCTGGAATTATGAGGAGGATGTGGAACATATGAAGTTCAAACAATGGCTCATGGACATGATGCTCTGCATGCAGAATTGTGAAGAGTTGAGGACCCTCTTCCAGGATCATGGAAAGTAAGAGAATGACCAAAAAGATGGGCCATGTAACACAACCGATTAGCAAGGTGTCATTTCTGAACCATAATTAAGAAGAGGTTCCCACGTCAGCTGGTCCAGCTCCTCAGAAGATATCTAGGAAAACCATCCAGGGTTAAATGTGGGAGGGTATCCAGCTTTGCACTCTTCTACTTGAGTGGAATAAATAGTACAAACATCACTCAAGAGGAATATACCTCTGTCCACCACTCCAGCAAGTAGAAACTGAGAGTGGTTAGGACTTCCTAGCTCCACTAGAAGAGATGGAGGGAAACTCGCACTGGGGAGGCTTGAGGAATGATACTCCCAAGACAGTGCAATAAGTGAACCATGTTCCCTATTTTGAAAGGCAAACTAACCTTGATTAACATAGTTCGTTGCTACTAGAAATTTAGTTATTAGTCTACTGGTAGCTAATGCAGATTTGTAAAAGTATACCTAACCAGGTAACACTCGTCAATGAGTAGGATCCAAATGAATATGATGAGAAGGTCTCTGAAAAGCACAAAAGAAATGAAGTTACTCACCTCTGTGCCATTTGAGACAGGCATGTAGAATAGTCATGGGAGAATACGAAACCCATCCGAGGAGGAGAATGCTAAATCTCATAAATAGTGTAATATAAAGGTGTTACGTGTAGTCCATGTACTAGCCTGTTCAATATTCTTCATCAACTGAGCTGCCAGTAACATTGACATATGTCAAACTTGATGAGATGAGATGAGATTCCAAGAAGTCTCCGCTTCTCTGATAATGGACCAGAATAAGCTATCCAAACCAAAAGATGAATCCAACATGTCAAAATACCAAAGGATCCCAATGGAAAAACAACTGGTGATGGGAGCCCCAAAATGCTTCAGTGCACCCACGTAACCTGGGAGAGCCCAAACAGGTCATAAAAGATGATCTGGATCTAAACAGTCATATAAATGGGAAGTGGAGGGAAGATGAATAAAAGAGAAAGCCTTATCTCCTTCCCTAGCTGCTGCAGTTTCAGGTAGTAATAACCTGTCTGGATACCACAGACCATAGATGGAATGGTAGTGTTGTGTGAACATGAGGTGCAAAGTGTCATGATATAATGTTTAATGTAGGTAGTATTAATTAATTAATTTATTTATTTTATGATTCAACTGTTAGTGTTTTTTTATAATAAGAGAGTTAAAAGCAGAGGATTGTTGGAAGTTATGTTTATAATTCATTGATTTTGAGACTATTGAATGTCGTGCACAATACATTGATGTCTAGGATATAGAGATTTCTAGTAGGCAGGCAGACGATTAAGTGATAAACATATAAATAGTGTGAGACAAGCAGAAACAGCAGACAGGCAGAGCAAACATGAGATCAGAGAATAGGAAGTAGAAGTGCAGCCAAAGAAAAGGTTAGCAAAGGAAAGTTAACCATCACAGGAGTGGATAGACTAATGGCTGATGCATTAAAATGAGATTTAACAGTTTTTTGACATTTTAGGAGAATAA
>NW_013667681.1:119235-125494 GCF_000517525.1 Limulus polyphemus | reverse complement strand
ATAAAGAAGGTGTTTGGGTGCCTCACAAACTCTCCAATGATCATTGTGAACGTTGCTTCGTCACTTCTGGTGTGTAATGCAAGAGAACCATTTTTGGACAGAACTGTCACCGGTGATGAAAATTGGATTCTCTATGCAAATATTAAACAATGGCTCAGTCCACTTCTGACCCCAAAACCTGGACTCCATCCGCAGAAAGTGATGCTTTGGATTTAGTGGGACATCAAAGGAGTAATTCATTTTGACTCATCAATCCACAGTGGACTGTCAATGCAGAAATATATAGTCAGCAACTGAAATGTTTGAATCAAGCCGTTCATCAGAGACGCCCTTCACTCGTCAATCGGAAAGGTGTTTGTCTTCTCCACCACAATGCATGTCTACATGTGGCACATTTGACGCAACACAAGATTATTGAGTTGAGTTGGGAAGTTCTCCCCAACCCACCATATTTTCCAGATATGTCACCATCAGATTACCATCTTTTTTGTTTGCTGCAACACCATCTTGATAGGAAAACGTATGCAAATATGGAAGGTGTTAAAGAGGACATTTAATCAGGGCATTAACAACCTGATTATAAGATGGAAAAGCATCATAGATAAGAATAAAGACTATTTCATTTAATAAAGGTTTTGTTTTGATATACATGTTGTTCGAGTTTTTTTCATCTAAAAAGTGACATCAATTTCTTGACGATCTAATAGTAATAACGAAAATAGTGTAGAGATTACAGTTACATTTTATAACTATGTCAACAGATTTTGATGAATGGGTAGAAAGAGGATTTAATTTTGGCGTAAAAGCCAGTTAACTACAAGAATTTGTTAAAGACCAACAAGAACTAGAGAGAGAGAAGAGTACACAGAGAAGAGAGGAAAAAAATGCTAAAAGTAAAAGAAGAAAATGAGAGAAAGGAGAGGCTGGAAATAAAGAAAATGAGAATACAAACTGAGAGAAAAGAAAACAAGAGAAAGGAAAGACTGGAAACAGAGGGAGAAAGAATAAGAGCACAATTTAAAAAAGAAGAAAAAGAGAGAGGAGAGACTAGAAATAGAGAATAAGAGCACAAATTGGGATAGCAAAACTCACCCAACCAAAGGAAGAAGGACACAAGAATGACAATGGAGTTAGGGCCAGCTGACCTAAGCTGCCCAAATTTGATTAACATAAAGATGGCATGGATGCTTTCTTGGATAGATATGAAAGATTCACCCAAAGTCAGAACTGGGACAAAGGCGACTGGGCAATCTGTCTCACAGGAAAAGGCCTACAAGTATATTCAGGCATAACATCAGAAGATGCCATGTAGTACAAGAAGTTAAAAGTGGCTTCAATGAAATGATATGAACTTACTGAAGAAGGTTTTTGCCGGAAGTTCAGAGAAGTCAAACTTGACACTGGAGTAACTGTATTTCAGTTTGTGGCATGCCTACAGCAATACTGCACAAGATGGACTGACATGGCCAAATGTGATAATAGTTCGGAGGAGCTGGCAGACCTATTAATACGAGAACAGTTCATGTCCACCTGTTCAATTGACATGATACTATTCCTAACGGAGAGAGCATCAAAAGACATAGACAAGATGATCAAGCTGGCAGAACAATATATGGAGGCCCATGGAAGTAGTATAACTGGTAAGTCCAAAAATATCCAGTTAAATTCAAAACCAGAGATGGCTGACCAGGAGCAGGACTTTACCAACAGTGATAGGAGATTAACAGACAGAAGAGAGAAGAAATGCTATGTTTGTTATAAAATGGGACACATTGCAAAGGAGTGCAAGTCCATTACCCGCAAAAAATGGTAGAAATCTCAACAAAAAGTAGTTGGAGCTATTTACAAAGACAGTGCTGGTAAGAAACAAGAAAAGAGTGACTTGCACAACGGAAGCTGCTGCTGCCAAACGAAAGAGAATCAAGACTGCTCCTTAGATTCAATACAAGAAAGCATTATTGATCAGTACACGACTAATGGTCAGTTCAAGTTAGCAAATGGATCAACAGTTCCAATAAACCATAATATGCCAATATGTGAGGGTTATGTTGGAGACATGAAAGGGAAGATTCCACGAGACACTGGGTGCAGTAGTGCAGCAGTGAGAATCAGTATAGTACAGTACAGTCACATTACAGGAAGTGGTCAACTATAAAGTGAAAGTGAAGACTAATGTCTACCATGTCAATGTTTACTTCAGGAGGAAAGAATACCTTGTGAGTGTAGCTATTGACATAAAAATGGACATGGCAGGTATGGCTGTCACAGAAGCAAAATCTGAAGACAGTGACTTCATTATAGAAAACAAGGATCTACTAAGCCTAAGAGCACTGAGTAGAGATGAGACATACAAGGATGTCAACATGAGTGTCAAACTGACTGATAGGAAGAGGGAAGAGAAACAAAATCTACTGTGTCAGCATACAGATAGATTAGGAAATAGAGACTTCAGACAACACAAGGTCAAGATGAAGATGAGGGATCCTGTTAAAAAGAAGCCCTACTGGAGACCCTATGCTAGGAGAGACAGATAAAGGAACTGTGAATGTTAGTGTAGACTGTATGAGCAGACTTTGTGTATGAACTAAGAACAGTCTTTGTATATAGTAAAAAAATATTGCAAATACTTATCTTGAAGAGGGACTTATGTCAGATATACAAAACTGTTTAGAGTAAGTAGTATTAATTTATCTATTTTGTGAGTTAATATTTTATGATTGTTTAGCGTGTTTGTATAATAAGAGTAAAAAACAGACATTTGTTGGAAGTTGTGTTTATAATTCATTGTGTTGAGACTATCGAATGTTGCGTGCAATACATTGATGTCTAGAATATAGAGATTTCTAGAAGGCAGGCAGACAATTAAGTGATAAACATATGAATATTGTGAGACAAGTGAAAACAGCAGACAGACAGAGCAACCAAGAGATCAGAGAATGGGAAGTAGAAGTACAGCCAAAGAAAAGGTTAGAAAATGAAAGTTAACTGTTGGAGGAGTGGATAGCCTAAGATTAACAGTCTTCTGACACCTTAGGAGAATAATTTGTCTCATCAAAGGGTGTTCTAAAGCAATTAAACCTGCCTGTGTGGACTCTGACATGGATGGGAGCCAAGCATTCCAATGTGTGGTGAAAGCATCAATCCGTGATGTCCCTAGACAAGAGCAAATCCAATGAAAAGCTTGAGGATGAAGCATTCATTCCATAGGAAGAGCTCTGGTGAAAATAAAACTGGTCGGCCACTAGAGTCATTACCCCTGGAATGTGACAAGCAAGCAAGGAGAACAATCTATTGGTTATGTACCTAAAGGAGAAGATCCACTGGTAAAAAAAAACAAACCTGGAGTGCCTCCTTGCTTTGAAATGTACAAGACTACTGTGTAATTGTCCAAATGAAGCAATACCACCTTCTCTCTCAATAATGAAATCCTGAATTATTGCCCATTGTACTTCTAAAAGTTCTTTGTTTTGATAATAAACACCCCTGACAGTTTCTGATAACAAGAGGTTGAAGGTGCAGTTTTGCCAAATGGTGGGAAGGGGTGAGAAGAAGCCAGGTGGCCATGTAATTGTGAGTGTGCATGCTAAGAGAGTGAGAATAACATGAAAAAAACTATGACTATCCAGCAAAAAATGTATGGAGCAGATGCAAGACCAAATGAAAAACCTGGTTGTAGTACACAAGACTGAGATAATGCCTTGAAAACTTGACTATTGGGATATGAATGTAGGTCTCTGCAATGTCAAATTATGTCATCCATAGTCCTGGTGAAAAGAACCACCAAAGGGAAAGAACAACTCTATTGTAAACCAAGGAGGCTGGAGGAAGTAAGTGGGACAAGCAAAATCGATGACTGGTTGCCAATCACCTGTCTTTTATGGTGCTATAAACAGCTGAGAATGAAAAAAACCTAATAGAAGAGGTGACTTTCTCTATGGCCTCTTGATGCAGGAGATCATGGATCGCTTGATCTCAATGGTTGGATGTAATAGGGTCCATGGAGAGTGGAAAGCCAACCGGTATGAGAGGTAGTAGAAGAGGAGACGTGAACTGAATGACCAATCCACCCCAGAGTACCTGAATGATCAACTGATCTGTGGTGAACGTCTCCCATACTGACACAAACCCTCTGAAATGAGACCCTACAGGACCTGACCCCATAAGATAGGAACCAACCCTGAAATCTGTGCTCCACTTTGGAGGAGGATCCTCACTGGTAAGGTCAGAATCACTTTCATGTTCTAATGTATAAAGTGTAGAAAGGCCACAATTACCCAACATTCCATGGAGTCTGGAATTCCTGTAAAATAGACTGTCAGAGAAAAGGAGCTTTGCTGAGAACTCTTAAGATCTAACACAGGAAGGCAAACTCACTCCAGTAAGGCATCTCTCTCCAAAAGATCCCAGCAACAAACCAACCAAGATATCAGGGAGAGAGCAGAAACCAATAACCAGACCAACATGGAAGAAAAGAAGTGACCAAGATCCTCCAAAATTTGAAAAGGGGAACTAATATAGACCTCAAACAACAGTTGCAAAGATGCTAAAAGACAAAAAGTGTTGTAAGTGATTGATAAATTCCAGAAAACTGAGATGAAGTAAGATGAACACTGGTATATTATCTAGAGCCCCAAATAGGAAGTAGAGGATCTAACTTCTGAGAGTCTATATAAGGGTACTCCAGGCAATGGAAAGCCAAGGCGTGATAATCCAATAAACAAGGAGGACAAGGCATGGCAGCACCCTCCCCCAATTGATCTGCAAACTTCCTTGCATGCACAACAATGTCTGGCGAAGGTGGAAGGACCAGGTAATCAAATGAACTAGTTTGTCCCTATAAGCAAGGTGACGAGTCATAAGCCACAGAAGAAATACTCAAAACATGACAAACATTGCATACAAGTTGTCTGAGTAAAGGAAGGTGCTGGAAAAATAGTTTAAAGTCTCATTAGTCCACCCTTGATTTTCCACAACTCAGCCTCATAGCCAACAGGAGAAAAAACATCACACCTCATGTTAGACTCTTATCTCTCTGCATATAAGGAACTGTATGTCCTCTGCATAAGAAACCGAAACAAATGCTAAATTCAACTGATATGCAAGTGGAGCAGAAATTAAGGAATGTTTTTTTGTTCTTTCATCACTGTTATATAAACAGCTCTTCACACACTATAAAAGTAATTAATGTGCTTTTAAACACACTTTATAAAATGATGTATGCAGACTTCTATGCTAGGAATGAGTCCAGGATGACTACCTATCCAAACAGATATAAGAAAAAAAAATCTTCCTTTCTACATTTTACCTCCTGCTAAAGTAAATAGTATAATCAACATTTAAATAAGTCAGAAATAACTTAAGCTTGTAAGTTTAAAAAAAAAAAAGCATTACTAACTACTGAATAGCAGACAATCCAATCTCAGAGTTAGTTTCTTACTGTCAACGAACAACTGAAAAAATACAGATTTTTCTGTTTTGTTTTAACCCTTTTCAGATGGGTCACGGGTGAAAGGCCATGTCATCACGTTTGTTGACTCGCATTAAAAAATGTTTGAACTACTATTTCATGAATTTATGTCAATAATTTTTTCGTATCAAACTATAGATTATAATTCCAATTCTAGTATTATACCTTATTCAATTTTTTAATTTGAAAGTAAATATTAAAAAAACACAGTTAAACATCAATTTTTATTAGTTACATGGTATGTTGAATGCAGCACTGGTTCAAATTAGATGTTTGTGATGTCTGTAGTTTCATACGAAATAGGAACTCAAATTACCGATATTGACAAGCTAGAATATAAAATAAGAGCCTTTTCTCTTTTTATTTTCCTAACATGTTGCTCATGTAATAAAATCACAGTGGCACCCTGCCCACCACTTTCCATTTTTGGAAATGCTCCCTTATATACACTTACTTCTATATATGAGATGAATAACCAATCAAAAGCTCAGAATGTCCCCCTAGTGGCTTTCTCAGCCATTTTCAATTCTTAGGACACAATTTCTTTCTTTGAAAGCAAGATTTCAAGGAGGTAGGGTGTGTCTTTAGTATGCTCGAAATTTCTTACTTTTTTAGACGAAAATACATCTTAGTTACTAAGCTTGATAAATTATAGTAGAATTCTATGGTATTGATGTATTAATTTATTATTTTTAGTTATTTTAGTTAAAACCTAAAAAACTATTTTATTTTATATCCTCCACATGCAAAATTTTAAAAGGCAAAGCAACCTATGTCAAGCAGCAACCGAGT
>NW_013667681.1:108953-118773 GCF_000517525.1 Limulus polyphemus | reverse complement strand
TGAAAATTTTCTGATGCACAAAAGTATTTTTAATCTTAAAATGAAATTACTTTGCATGTTGAATAGACAGCATGCAAAAAAGAAAAAAAGATGCAGGAGAAAAACATTGCTTTACAAACCTTAAGAATTAATAAAAAAAATTGATATTTAGCGTATGAAAGCATTGTAATGTTTACTGATAATCTGCCAAATTTTGATAAACATACGCTTACTAATTTAAATATTATAGCATGAAAACTGTAACAAGCAGTAAATGGTTACAAGGTCAGTCCCAGGGACCAAGCCCATGCAGAAGGAGTTAATCACATTCAATTACCATTCTTTTTCTAAGCTTAGTAATAGATTTTTAAATATTTGGGTTATTACATGCATGATGTAATTTATCATCTACTAAACACATACTTACAGAGTTACACCAGAGGACCAAACATCCACTTTAAATCCTGAGAAACACTCCAGACCATTGGCTATTTCTGGAGGTTGAAATGCTGGTGAACCTTGGCTAGTATGGCACGTATCATCTTTGGCAAACCTATCTAAAGCCTGAGAAAATAAAAGATCAAAGCACTTAAAAATTTAACCATATTAATAAAAAAATAACTAAATAAACATTGAGAAAACAAGAAAATCCAAAAGTTATAGTTAACCTTTCCTTAAACAATGGTATACACCCTAGGTAACCTAACCTACTTTAACTTAAACCTAACCTTTCCTTAAACAATGGTTGACCACCTTTCACTCATTCAAACTCTGAGATCTTGTCCAATCAATTGTGTTATACCTCTAACATGTTGAAGCCTTGCCTACTTACATCTTACAAAGTCAAACACTGATGTCTTACCCTTTCATATCTTTGATGTATCTCTTATATAGTAAATCATTGATGTCTTGCACTTTTCTATCTTGTGTTGTGTATACATATATATATATTACATAGTAAGACACTGATGTATGATCCTTTTAAATCTTGTGTTGTATATATATATATATTACATAGTAAAACACTGATGCCTTGTTGTTTTTGTCTCGTGTTCTATATATTACATACTAAAACACTCATGTCTTGTCCTTTTCTATCTTATGTTGTATATATTACGTAGTAAAACATTGATGTCTTGCCATTACGTATCTTCTGTTGTATCTCTTACATACTAAAACATTGACGTTATGCCCTTTTGTATCTTGTGTAGTACATATATTACATAGTAGGACACTGATGTCTTCCCCTTTTGTATTTTGTGTTGTATGTATTACACAGTAAACAATGATGTCTTGCCCTTTTGTATCATCTTCTACATATTACACAATAAACCAATGATGTTTTGTCATCTTCCCTTTTTATTCTGTGTTGTATATATTACATAGTAAAACAATGATATCGAGCCCTTTTAAATCTCATGTTGTATATATTACGTAGTAAAACACTGATGTCTTGCCCTTTTTGTATCATGTATATATATATATATATATATATATCACATAGTAAAAACACTGATATCTTGTCCTTTTGTATCTTATGTTGTACGTATTACACAGTAAAACACTGATGTCTTGTCATTTTGTATCTTATATTGTATATATTACGTAGTAAAACACCAATGTCGTCTTATTATGTAGTAAAACACCGATGTCTTGCCGTTACGTATCTTGTGTTGTATATATTATGTAGCAAACCACTGACGACTTGCCCTATTGTATCTTGTGTTTTATATATTACGTAGTAAAACATTGATATCTTATCTGTTTGTAATTCGCATTGTATGTGTTATATAACAAAACACTGATGTCTTGCCCTTTGTATCTTGTGTTGTATGTATTTCATCATAAAACACTAATGTCTTGCCCTATTCTATCTTGTGTTGTATATATTACATAGTAAAACACTGTTGTCCAGCCCTTTTGTATCTTCCATTGTATATATTACATTCCAAAACACTGATGTCTTGCCCTTTTCTATCTTCTGTTCTATATATTACGTAGTAAAACACTGATTCTTGCCTTTTGGATCTTCTCTTGTATGTATTACACAGCAAAACACTGATATCTTGTCCTTTTGTATCTCGTGTCGTATGTATTACATAATAAAACACTGATGTCTTGTCCTTTTGTATCTTATGTAGTATATATATTATGTAGTAAAACATTGATGTCTTGCTGTTTTGGAACTTGTGTTCTATATATTACATAGTAAAACACTGATATCTTGCCCTTTTGTATTTTGTGTTGTAAATATTTCATAGTAAAACACTGAAATCTTGTCATTTTGTATATGTTGTTGTTGTTGTATGTATTGTAAAATACTGAGGCCTTGCCCTTTGTGTCTTGTGTTGTATATATTACATAGTATAGCATTGATGTGTTAATTTTTTCTATCTTGTGTTTTATATATGTATAATACACAGTAAAACACTGATGTCTTTTCCTTTGGATCTTTTGTTGTGTATATATTATGTAGTAAAACACCAATGTATTGTCTTTTTGTACTTTGTATTGTATATATTACATTGTAAAACATTGATGTCTTGCCCTTTTGTACCTTGCTTTGTATATACTACACAGTAAAACACTGATGTCTTGTCCTTTTGTATCTTGTGTTGTATATATTACATTGTAAAACACTAATGTCTTGCCCTTTTGTATCTTGTGTTGTATATATTACATTGTAAAACACTAATGTCTTGCCCTTTTGTATCTTGTGTTGTATATATTTCATAGTAAAACACTGACTTCTTCCCCTTTTGTATCTTGTGTTGTATATATTTCATAGTAAAACATTGGAATCTTGTCATTTTCTATCTGTTGTTGTACATATTAAACAGTGAAACACTAATCTTATGCCATTTTGAAACTTGTGTTCTATATATTACATACTAGAACACCGATGTCTTGCCCTTTTGTATCTTGTGTTGTATATATTACATAGTAAGACATTGATATCTTGCCATTTTGTATCTTGTGTTGTATATATATATTACATATTAAAACATTAATGTCTTCTCTTTTGTATCTAGTTCTGTATATATTACATAGTAAAACACTGACGTCTTGTCATTTTGTATCTTATGTTGTATATATTACGTAGTAAAACACTGATGTCTTGTCATTTTGTATGTGTTGTATATATTAAATAGTAAAACACTGATGTCTTGTCCTTTTGTATCTGTGTTGTATATATTACATAGTAAAACGTTGATGTATTTCCTTCTTTGTATCTTGTGTTATACATATATTACATAGTAAAACACTGATGTCTTGTCCTTTAATATATTGTTGATTGTTGTTAACAATAAAAAAGATAAATACTACACCTCATGATGTATTTTGGCTTACTGAATGTGAAATGACACTTTCCAGTGTCTTAGTATCCCTTCTATTATTTGACAATTTTCCTTGGTTACTAATAAAAATGTATGGAAAGTATCTTTTGTAAATGGGAGGGTAAAAAAATTGGAACAGGGCATTTTATATCAGTTATGGCACTTTTATATCTTTAAAGACTTACACACTTTACTAAACTTGACAGATATGTAAATAAAGCTGAATCTGTGCTTAGCTCTAATTCAAATTATCAAATTGAACAAATTCAGTGTTTTACTCTCATGTTTCATCATACTTATGTTTGTAACTACAATGACATTTAAATTATACAATTCTAGTAACAGTCAGCTCCTAAGTACCAATAATTATTCTTCTTACTTCTGTTACTGGTCTTCTTACCTTTACAGAAACATCTTATTGATTTCAAAGTCACAAGAAATGAAACTAATTTATTTCATCATCAAATGTAAGCATCTAACAACTTTTTCTCATGAAAATAAAAATAGTCTACAATATTGTAAAGGCCTTAAAAAATTATTGTGTTTATAATATGAATAACAAGTTACAAGTATAATTCTGACATTAGTTGATTTAAGTGTTTGTAAATAAATTTTTTAACATAAACTGTGAGTTGTAAATTTCATATGCAATTAACAATTATAATTGATTCTTATTATCAATGCAACTTATACTTCTATGACACGGTCATTTTTTTTCAGTAATGGTAATTCTTTGTTTAATTACAACATAGAAAAAATTAAAATACATAGGATCATTTCTTCTCATTGGTGAAATTTAAATGAAAAAAGTACAAACTTTGATACAATCTTTAAAATTACAAACAAAGGAAAAACAATAATTGTCTATACACTGTATGAATAAAAGCTGAAATGCATTTTTTGGAATTTGTTTTCTCTAAAATGTGATCACAAAAATCATTAAACTTTTGCCAAGAAGAAAAAATCCCTATCTACACTGTAATTTTTAATGGTTTCTAGGTAACATAAATGTTTACTTGATTCGTGAAAACCTCTTCCTATGATATTTGACTAGAAATCTTCATTAAATATATTCTTGACCTCCTCCCCATCATATTAAAAAAAAGGTTTTTAAATAATTTTGACAATGAGTGATCAAGTAGCTTAGTTTCTAAGACTCTTTTGTCGGCCGAGCCGATTTATTTGGAAATTGTTATTAACAAGTAGGGAACAATTCAAAGCATTTATCTAAGTTCAACTTTTACAAATTTCAAATTTGAGCCTCCTGTATCATGTATCAAAAGGGTTTCGATGATCTCAAGACTCAATCCATAGGTTTACATGAAAAAGGGTTTAGATATGTAAATGATCATTCAAAATATACATCAACATTTATATTTTTCTAATGATGAATTACAAAGATTTTGAGGAACTGTCAGAATTAGTTTCATGTACTAACTTGAAAACTGATAAGGACACATAAATGGTTATTCAAAACAAGATATTTTTCAGCAGTTCTTGTTTCACAAATTTTTATGGGTATCTTACTAACGTTTTTCCAAAAACTATTGAAATGTATGTCATACAAAAAAAGTCACAAAACCCTTAACACTTAAGAATGTCCAAGTAACAATGCAAGTTTAATTAATGTACCCTAAAGTGTGATCACGTTTCTATATCAAAATACAACAAACCTCGGCAACTCCAAGGTCAGATATTTTTAAAGTTCCACAAGTTGTCAACAGCAGGTTTCCTGGTTTAATGTCTTTGTGAATTATCCCTTGACTGTGTAAGTACTCCAAACCATCTAATAGCTGACAGAAATACCTATAAAAGATGTTATCTGGTACAGTACACTGCATCAGCCACAATTTGTTATTGAATTATTATCTGCATAATGATTACCTCTAGAATATTTTATCAGTCACAATCTTAACATAGAAATTGACTTTCCAGCACAAGCATTTAAAAGCTTAAATACATATTCTGGCATAAATTTACCTAAACACCAATGCAGCTTTTGTAATACAACTAGACTATGAGACTCTTGGGTGTGATCAAAGAAGAGAAGACTGTATCTTAAAATTGCATTTACTACAACAAATTTAAGCCACTCTTGTGTTAGCAGCTACAAAAGAAAATCACTGTCACTGACTCAAACTGTATGTTACATGAGCACCTCCATTATTAATGATTCAAAGCCTCCATTGTATCAGTACAGGCAAAGAAAAATCACCCCAATTGCCACAGATTCAAACCTTCTATTCTATCAGCACAGGCAAAAAGAAATCACCCCAACTGCCACAGATTCAAACGTTCTATTGTATCAGCACAGGCAAAGAAAAATCACCCCAACTGCCACAGATTCAAACGTTCTATTCTATCAGCACAGGCAAAGAGAAATTACCCCAACTGCCACAGATTCAAATGTTCTATTGTATCAGCACAGGTAAAGAGAAATCACCCCAGCTGCAACAGATTCAAACCTTCTATTCTATCAGCACAGGCAAAGAGAAATCACCCCAACTGCCACAGATTCAAACGTTCTATTGTATCAGCACAGGTAAAGAGAAATCACCCCAGCTGCAACAGATTCAAACCTTCTATTCTATCAGCACAGGTAAAGAGAAATCGTCCCAACTTCCACAGATTCAAACGTTCTATTCTATCAGCACAGGCAAAGAAAAATCACCCCAACTGCAACAGATTCAAACCTTCTATTCTATCAGCACAGGCAAAGAAAAATCGCCCCAACTGTCACAGATTGAAACTTTCTATTCTATCAGCACAGGCAAAGAAAAATCCCCCCAACTGCCACAGATTCAATCCTTCATTTCTATCAGCAGCTGCAAGGTGATATAATTTCCACATCCACTGATTCAAACCTTCTACTGCATCAGTGGATGCAAGGAAAAATTATCTCCACTTTCACTGACTCAAACCCTCCACTGTATCAGCAGCTGTGAAGAGAAATCAACTCTAATTTCACTCAATTAAACCCTGTTGTTTTAGCAGCTATAAGGTAAAATTATCTCCACTGCAATTAATATAAAACTTTATTTCAGCAGTTGCAAGGGGAAACTACTTCCATTGCATCAGCAGTTGCAAAGGGAAATTAAGTACTGTGCATTGCTCCATAGCTTGATGGTAAAGATAATCAAATGTTTCTTCAATTGTGTTAAAGCCCAAGTAATGAAGCTGAGAAAATACAGGCTTTCTGATGAATGAAAACCTATCCAAATTAAACAGAAAGATAATGTAAACCTTGTACTAAAGCACATAACGTATACCTATAATCTAAAATGTGAGTACATCATAATGACAAGGGTGAAGAAACAGTTCTGTCATTCATGTAAAATTCAAAAGTAACAAAATATGTTAAAAATAAAATTTTTAGAGCTTATGCTAAATTAGAATATTAGTCAATCATTCATGTAAAATTCAAAAGTAACAAAATATGTTAAAAATAAAATTTTTAGAGCTTATGCTAAATTAGAATATTAGTCAATCAAAATACCTGTATACTTGGAGATGCTCCTCCTAAAAAAAATCAACATTTTCAGTCCTAATAAAATCTCTTCTGAACTAGTAAATTTGAGTAAACTGTGAAAGATGTCAAATGTAAAAGAGAGAGATGGTGGATACATAAAGAAAATGCAAGGTATGTGAGCGTAAAATAACATTCAAGTTACATGTAGAGTATTGTAAACATATGCTGAATTTCATAAACACGCTAAATAAGGTTCTTCAAAACATAGTTGGTAGAATTCTTCTGAAATCTGAACAAGTTATTCCTTACATTCTTTCAGCCATATGATCTGAGTATAAATAAGCTTTACAGTAAATGACAACGAATCTAATTTAGAAAACAGTGATAACCTGTTTCACATAATCTAGTCAAGCTTGATTTGAGAAGGGTGATCAAAGCTTCACACTCAAATAAGCCAAACATTGGAATTTTAAAAGCAAAACTTTCTGAAGTAAAATATACAAGGCAAATATAATCTGACTGTGACTAAATATTTGATGACAGTCACTGTGGCCTTGCAGTAACATAGTAAAAAAAATATATGGAATGTGACATTATTATCTAGTCTTCAATTAAATGAACATTTTATTTTAAACTGAAGTTAAATATAAGGAAACAACAACAAAAGAAATAATTCTACAAAATAAAACAACAATTAAATACCAAGGAGGCATTTGAAAATCATAATAATATTATGTATTATGACAAACTGGTTACAGACACAGAGGAGGAGTGTGGTATCTATCAACAATCTAGACTTCTAGAAAATTGTCAGATTTCAGCAACAGTGTTCCTTAAATGGTATTATTTTTTAATTACGTCAAATATTTGGTAGTTGAAGACAATAGCACAATTAATTTTTATGTCTATAGATACATATAACGCTTATATTTGGTTATGAAATATTACTAAACTTTAGGCAAAGTTAGATGTTTAACAAATTGAATGAACACATGAAGTTAATTCATGGAGATGAGATTGAGCTTACTGCTTAATATTTATAATTTTATTAAATTCATAATGTGTTAAAATTACACTATCTTTAGAATACTATTGGTGTAGTTTGAAAACATGTGTTACATAACATTATTAAATGCGTTTTTTTAAGTAGGTAAAATTACAAAACAAAAAGATAAATGAGCACATTTTTCTGCATAACACAATGTTCTTTCTTTGAAACAACTTGAATATGACAGAAAAAAGATTTTCTTTTGTAATATAAATATTTCTTGATTATTCTTTGAACTTGCATGTTACAAAATTATGTAACAATAATGCTATCCTAATTGGGAGAGATATCTCCAGAAAATATCCTATATACGTGATTAGATTGAGAATGGAGAGCTATTGTAAAAGATTCAAAAAGAGACAATAGCTAACTAGTTAAACTACTGTTTTAAGGCAGACTTTAATCATAAAACTAAGTAAACGAATTGAATACCCAAGGGGGATGTACATCATTGGAATCATAACATTTTTCAGATAAACTATAATTTTCATATCTGGAAGTAATGAGCCCTCAGCAAAATGTCTGATGAACTGTGTAGATTAAAGCATGCACTTAATAACAGTTTAATTATTTTTATATCTCCAATAAATGATCAAGTTATATTTTCAAATAAGGTCTGTGGATGATCTGTTGATCTTAAAAGAATCTAAGTGAAAGCCCTATGTAAACAAATAGTTTCATAACTTTATAATGTATTCTCATTCAAAATCCTCCTTTCATTTAAATAGTACATAAATATATATTGTGAAGGGTATTTACTTAAAAGCACAATGTTTAATTTTTTAAATAACACAATTACAAATATGATATGCACTTTTATATAGATGTTTTGTTTTGTTTTTTATAGCTATACCAAACTTGTACATAAAAAATATCACACACTGAGAAATATGATATGCGGCATTAGTAGTTACCAAAACAAAGTAAAACCAGCGTGTTTACTAAACAAAACCTTTGTAAAAGTTCACTCCTGTTTTATCAAGTAATACTTTGAAGCTGAGTCATTTATATAAATAAATTTTTTTTCTTGCAAAAATATACAGACAATGCCATTAGGTCACTATTTCATTCACTTATTAGGTTAACGTTTTGGTAGCTTTTATCTAATCCAAATCATTTCTTTCATTACATAACTTAATTTGGTAATACTCGATTATATTGAAGCTATTTAACAAATTTTTGGTAATACTCCATTATAATGAAGCTATTTAACAATTTTTGGTAATACTCCATTATACTGAAGCTATTTAACAAGTTTAATACTCCGTTACATTGAAGCTATTTAACAAGTTTAATACTCCGTTACATTGAAGCTATTTAACATGTTTAATACTCCGTTACATTGAAGCTATTTAACAAGTTTAATACTCCGTTATATTGAAGCTATTTAACAAGTTTAATACTTCATTATATTGAAGCTATTTAACAATTTTAATACTTCATTATATTGAAGCTATTTAACAATTTTAATACTTCATTATATTGAAGCTATTTAACAAGTTTAATACTTCATTATATTGAAGCTATTTAACAATTTTAATACTTCATTATATTGAAGCTATTTAACAAGTTTAATACTCCGTTACATTGAAGCTATTTAACAAGTTTAATACTCCGTTACATTGAAGCTATTTAACAAGTTTAATACTCCGTTACATTTAAGCTATTTAACAAGTTTAATACTCCGTTACATTGAAGCTATTTAACAAGTTTAATACTCCATTACATTTAAGCTATTTAACAAGTTTAATACTCCGTTACATTGAAGCTATTTAACAAGTTTAATACTCCGTTACATTTAAGCTATTTAACAAGTTTAATACTCCGTTACATTGAAGCTATTTAACAAGTTTAATACTCCATTACATTGAAGCTATTTAACAAGTTTAATACTCCGTTACATTGAAGCTATTTAACAAGTTTAATACTCCGTTATATTGAAGCTATTTAACAAGTTTAATACTCCGTTACATTGAAGCTATTTAA
>NW_013667681.1:106898-108132 GCF_000517525.1 Limulus polyphemus | reverse complement strand
TTCCTCGACCACACTGACTAGTGTTATTTTACTTGCAACAATGTGAACCAAAAATTAATTTATATTCAGACTAAAAATCATAATATTTGTGTAATCTGAAAGACTTCTGATTTAACTGTTTTTATTGATTTTTAACTATAGTATTATAAAAATTGGTTTACCCGTGAGCTTGCCAGATGGGGAACTTCTTTTGTGGACATCTCTCCAACAGTTCCTGTAGAACTGATACACAGTACTCCATTATCATGTACATTTTCTGTTTCTCTTCATTGTACAACACATCCACAAGCTTAATCACATTTTTATGATTCAGTCTTCTCAATAGTTGGATTTCTCTATAATGATAAGAACCCAAGCCCAAAAACATTTGATTTTATCAATAAGAGACATAAATGTTATGATTACACATATACAATTATGATTATCTGCCTCTTCTATAACTTCTCCTGATTTAAAAGAAAAAAATAACTACATCACAGCTGAATATAGGTGTGATAATATGAGTTGTCATCATTCTCTGGTGTCGAAAACTTTTTGTGAAAATAAAAACACTTTAGAATATTCTTAAATAATCACAGGCCTAATAACAATGTCAGTGTTGTATGTTGTGTTTTTCTACACACAGAAACTTAGGCCTACATTTTTAATGGTAATACCTCTCTTACACTGTATGAAAAAAAAAAGGTTCAATAAAATATTTTCATCAGGTTTACATTTCTTTTAATTCATGATACTGCAAGAGAAACAACATATTTAACATCCTATTATTTAACAGCAGAACAGACTGTTTCTACCATGCATACTTGGCTGTAAGTAAAAAAAAAATGGTGGTATAATTTTATTGATAAAAGGGCAAAACAAATGATAATTAAATCAACACCTGAACATTATAGGCATAAGCCCTCAGTTTTTCAATTTAACATCATTTCAGTGACTGACTAATATATATTTCAGTCTGTTAAATTCAGAATATCTTCATTCTTAAATATCTGGTACAAAAATACATTTTGTTAACATCAGATTAATAGTAAACAGTTTTCATGAACAAGTAAATTAACAAGAATTAAATTAAAATGGAAAATTTGTATTTTGTTAAATATAGCCTTTATTACAGTATTCTTTGAGTTGTAATGTTGATTTTACATGAAGATATAGTTTAAAACAAAAGTGGATATATACATGATAGTAATATAGCTTATATTATTTAATTATTATTAAGAGCCAGTTTTTATAA